>NW_010108156.1:0-5650 GCF_000699245.1 Pterocles gutturalis | reverse complement strand
ATTCCTGCTCGAGGGCAAAACCTCCAGAGCTACAGAAGATAGGCTGGAAGTGCGGGGAGGAACTGAAGTCAGTGAGCCCAGTTCCCTGCTGCCTCGCATCTGTGCAGTCCTGGCCTGTGAAATGGGTCTGGCAAACTGCTGTCTTCACTGAAGGTAAGTAGCCTTGTGACAGGATTTCACACTCCAGTGTGCACTCCTTTTCCATGAAGAAAGTTACTTCACAGGGCTAAAACCATTCAAATATCAAGTTTGAGGTTTCTACTCACTAGAGCAAAATTACACATCCTATGCAATATTTTTTAAAAATCTAAACCTTGAGAGTCAAGTTTCATTAATTGGCTGTTATTGCATCTCTTTGAATCATTACAGACCACATCCTGATGTAAGAGTCTCCATCAGTAATATATATGGAAAGTCTGATTCTGGTGAGAAATCTAGTCAAAATAAATTATGGGTAAAGTTTGGGATTGAGAAGAATGCATGTAACTAACTCCAGTTAGAACAAATTTGATTAGGATGACATATTGTAAAACCTGGATCCCAGATATCTAAGTCAAACCAAGTCAGAACCTGAAAGCTGTCCTCTACCCTTGGTTCTCGCAATCTATTAGAGATATTTCTTAGGAAAAAGTAGTACCAGTTTGCACAGTATACCACTAGTTTTACAAGTTCTGTTTTCCTGTACTTGTTTCACTGCTCTTTTCATGTAATACAAGCAAAGCACCTCAAATATCATCCTGTTAACATAAATAAGCTTGAAATTAATTCCTTATAGAAGCACAAATTTAGAGTAAAACTTGAATTAACTGATATTCTGGGATAGTGCTATTTCAAGAGGTCCAACAGGGATGGTATTTTGAAATACAGACCCACACTGTGAAAACAACATGCCCTTTTCTCTTCCTACATCCAGGCAGCTCTGACTCTCACAGAATCAAGCATATACATCGTGAGCAGAACAAGAGATATGAAGACACCACAGGATGCAATACAAATATCATTTGCTAAGAAGACTCCTTAAGTCTTGTAGGCAAGCTTCCCTGAGTGAGGAGTGCTGGCTGCTACTGTACCACTTGCACTACCAGGGAAAAAGAAACTCAGTTTCATTCTTTCCAGACCTGGGAAACTCAACCTTAAGAACTAATTATACACCCAAAGATGCCCTCAGCAGTAAGACATCCTTGGGGGATTTTTTGGGTCCACTAGAAGTAACTGTCCTACCAACAGAAAATTCACTTTCCTCTGGCCCCATTCCCACACACACTCCCTACAGCTATTTCCACCCACGCTGCAGCTCTTTTTAACTGTGTTTAAAAAGCTGAGAGAGAGAGAAATGTGCTGCTGCTGCTACTGCTCCTCCTCCTCCTCAGGTGGGCGGGCTGGTAGCTGGTCAGTTTTCTGCAGCATTTCTCATTGCTGGATGCGTGGGAGGCCGAGAGCAGGAAGGAAAGCATATCAAAGCAAGTGGGAAGCAAATAGCCCCTTCCCACCTGCACATGGGCAATTATATATGGAAATGAAACTAACACAATAGATCAGCAAGCAGAGCTGTCCAAGCTATGGTCCTAAAAGGTACCAAACAGCTTGGGTCTCAAAGCCAAATTCAGGGGTGACAAGATTTTTCACCCACGAAGATCAGAGCTGTGGTGAGGGAAGGGGGAAGGGAAGAGGGCGTTCCTTACAGTTATGGTTTTTGTACGTAGGTGGAGGGTGGTTCAAGGGGAGGAGTGACAGATTGCTTGTGGCAGCAGGGAAGAAAGATGTAGGAGGGTGTTTGCCCAGGGTCCTGTCTAACCTAAGGGATACTGGCAGGGTGGATGCAGCGCAAGTGGTATGTCTAAGCTGAGGTGGTGGGAGGAGAGGAACCCACTGGTGGATGGACCTTGCTTGGAGCCTCTCTCCCAGCCTCGCCAGCACGACAGCGTCTGCAGCAACACCCAGCCACCCCCACACTTTCCCTGGTGCCCTCTGATGCAAAAAGAAAATGGAAACAACTTCAGTCACATGGTTTCATTATGGATTTGCTTTCATCCTTTTCCAAACACTTCTAGTTCCCCACTGATAAGCTGCAAATTAACTGTTGGGGAAAAAAAAAAAGGAAAAAAGAAAAAAAAGGGTGTTTTTTCCCTCTCACTTTCTTATTACAGGAGAAGTTCACTACTGCATGCCATTAGCTGTACCCCCATCCCAAACCTAAGACCTGATATGTTATATGGATGCATTATCAGAAATGTCTCTGAATAAAAGCCCTGGGGAAGGCACACTGTTCCCATGGGATTACTCATGTTACAGACAAAAGCAAAAATTTGCTTCTCCATATCACATATGTGTTTCCTACATTTCAGTCCTTCCCTGGGCTGGCCTGTTGTTAAGAGAGTGGAGAGACAGATGAGTTTTCCACTTAAGCCTACTTCATGTCGTCTGTGGAGGTGATTAGAGTATTGTCAGCTGAGACTGGACTGAGAAAAAACAATTTGAGGATTGCTTGTCAGTAGCAGTTAGCAGGGAGGAACTGGAAATTTTCCCATTCTATTCCTCAACCCTTCACAGACTCACTTTTCCTTACCTTCATACACTGTAAGGAGGCACTGACAAGTACTTGTATCATTTATTATCTGGTCTTGGTGAACTACACTGGGAGCTCTCAGAGGCAAGTAAATGAGAGGTACAAATTAGTGATTAATTAGGGATATATAGGTGGCATACAGAACACAGCTGAGCTGCTCTTGGAATCCTTCTTGGGAGCAAGAGCTCCCACATCCTGAAGTTATATGTTTTTTCTGGAAAAGCAACCAAAAAACCCCAGAAACAAAACCTGAAAACATCTGTTCAACTCTAAAGCCCTCCTACAGTCTGCAACTTGTTTTCTCTTTCCTTTTACACACTGCCAGGAAATTTCTCCAAGGGGAGGCATTACAACCTGCCTATCCCTTCTGGCAATTGCTCTTAGACTCCCTGAGTTCCTGGCTTGGTTACTAGGGGTGCTTCTCACCCCTGGTATATCCAGTCTCCTGCAGCCCTCTTTGCTAATAGCAATATCATCCATACACTCCCAGGTTAAAGGTCATCTCATTCCACTTATTCTCATGCAACTCCATTATTTTAACAATTTTTCCTATTTCTACTTGCAGAAATCTTTTATTTACTTTTTAGAAAACATTTTCACTTTGATATTCCACTCTGCAGAAAATGAGGTGTGCAGGAGTACTATTAAAAACAAGGATGATATCTGACTTACTTTTTGGACTGGCTTTCAATCACTAAATGGCTGTGAGAAAACTGCAGTTTTCTAACACCTCCCACCTACTACCCCAAAAACACCACAGGTAAATTCAAGCCATCACCAGCATGTTTTAAAATGAAGAACACTAGGCTCAAGGAAGATGGCTCTCTTGTTAACACCCCTTCTTCTTGAAACAAATTTAAAAAAAAAAAAAAAAAACAAAAAAAGGGAAAGAATTTAAAGGAAACATTAAGCATAAATTCATTATGAGCACTGTGGAAATAAATCAGCATCTGTTGCAAGACAGTGCTTGCTGTTACCTCATTGTTTACAAATGAGCAGGCCCCATTCTTGTTCTAAATCAGACATACAGCTGGAAGACAACAAAGAAAGGGTCTACACCATTATTTATACTGAAGCTGGGGAAGTATAGATTAAAATCAGCTTAAGTAAAAGATGAATCAGACCACTGACTTCTATTTTGGACTCTAGAAAAAGACATCCTATGTAATCATGTCCTAATCACAGCCTTGCCCATGTGCAGCATGTGCAGGTGGAATTTATTAAGAGATTTCCAGGGGTTTCAAACAGCCTCCACCTGTTTTTACCCAGAGTTTGCTTCCACATGGTAATTTCTTCATTTCCACAATGACACTAACAAAAACATTACGCTCCAGAAAGGTTCTGTTGATATTTGTCTGTGAAATGTATACACTTTCAGACATAGGATACAAAGTGCAAAAATGTTATCTACTTATCAAACTCCCTATAATTTGGTTATGCCTGGATCAGAGATGCAGAGTTATCTCATCTTCAGAAATTAAAAAAAAAAAAATCTAAGTACGGGTTCAGGTGTGGCAACTGTGATAATTCGGTGTCATTTAGACTGGTTTAGATTTAATTGAATGGTACTTGCTGTAAAACAGCATACAGGGCTGTATATTCTCAAGACGTTACTAATAGGCTGCATCTTTGACGATCATATAACCTGTAGGTAAAAGTTCTCTGGATTGCCTAATGAATTCTGCAATTAATTACTTTGCAGTAGGCAGTCTCCCAGTGCCTGCAAAAGCACCTCATGTCCTCTTTTCAGTTATTTTTTGTTCTCAATGTAGAAGATTGAAGACTGAGACTCCAATATACAGAAATGTTCTGTATCTTTTTTTGGGCCTATTTAGTTTGATTAAGATTTTTACAACCAAATTTGATATACCCTTAGAGTTACTGCAACGTAAATGCCAATACAGATGACACTGCCATAAGCAGGGACTGAATCATTTCTTGAAATAAAGAGCAAGGTTGCCCTCTGGGGACTTACCTAGAAGTGCTTCCGAGAGTTGGGATTTTTTTTGTTCCAGCAAAATAATTTTGCTACAAGGTTTTAAGATTTGTTTATTTTTAAAATACAAATGTGCATGAATGCAGCCAATGCTAAGAACTTGCTACATCCAGAGATGAAGCAGCTACATTTCTACCTAATGCACTCCACGCTTCATCACACTTTTCAGTATCTGTTTCATGCTAGTATGTGTCAGCCTAAAATATTCAACGGAATGGTCTAAGTTACTGTAAAAGAATGATCTGCTTTTAAGGTACCTATTGTGCTTAGCAGAATGTATAAGATGAATAGCTGAATAAAGATTAGTCTACTATTATAATAGGACACAGGTGTTGTGACACAATACTATGAGCTGCTCATTTATCCTATGTCTAGCCCCTACCATGGGTGGCTTAAAACCCAGTCGAGCTGAATCAACAAAAAATGAGTTATATATCTTAAGTTTAGAATATAAGAATAGATAACCACCTGAGTGATTCTTAGAAGAGTGATTGTTGACCGCATGGATGTACACGAATTTCAAAAGAGGAACCAAAATGAGAGGATAGAGGTCTGCTGAGACAAAAGGAATTGAACGGCCTTTTGAAATCAGTGAAGAATAGAGAATTGAGAGTTCAGGAAAACATCAAGAACTTTAACAACTTTTCCAGTCCAAACACCGGTTGCATAATGCCATGTAGGATCACATATATAGAGACTGTTTCGAATGTACCTCTGGCCACTCACTGAGGTGATGGCCCAACTCCAAGTTGTTAATAAAGCAAACCGAGAGAAACCCACAGCCTGGTCACGTCCTCTAACAGTTACTGAAATAAAGTGACTTTAGTATTATGGACTCCTAGTGTGATGGCTATAAATTCTCAAGGGCTTTACTCTTTTTTTTTTTTTTTAAAGTGATCTCCCCAGTTGCAGTTTCTGAATCTCTGCTGAACACACACTTTGTTTGAGCTCACAGCTCTGTCTGTAGCTAGTCTTGGGGCAGTAACCAGGCTAGCTGCTTAACCCCTGTGGTTACCTTCCGGGATAACCAGGCTTTGGTGGGAGCAGCTCCTCAATCCCAGCGCACTGATCCCCGCCACCCCCCACCT
>NW_010108155.1:0-98033 GCF_000699245.1 Pterocles gutturalis | reverse complement strand
CTCGTGTAGCTGGGCCTCCGGATTGACTGGGCTGTGGGCGACCTCTCCTGGTCCCGCCCGGCCACCGAGGGACGGAGAAGGGTTTGAGTCCGCCAGGTGTGTTACCCTGTGTTCAGGAAGAGCGCGGTCCGTCCTTCCCTCACATCGTTAGCGAGGGAGCCGCGGTGGTCCCGTAATGCTGACTCGTTCTCCGTATGCAGTGTTGCCACAATGGAAGCCAAGGGTAGAAAGAAGTTTGTGGGGAAGAGTGGAAAAACACCTCGTGGAAAAGTGCTGCATGGGAAGAGGAAATTTAAGAAAGGTAATGGTAAGAAGGCAAAGTCTCCTGAACAGGTGGCCTGCCTGGATGATTATTATTGTATAAAGGCATGTTCAAACTTCATTTTTTTTATCTTGGTAAACTCATGTCATGAAATTACTAGCTTGCTAGATGAGTGAAAAGCAGTGGATGTTGTCTATGTGCATTACGGTAAGGCTTTTGACAGTGTCTTGCATGCAATCCTCTCAGAGGTGTTGATGAGTTTATGGGCTGGATGAACAGACAGTCAGGTAGATTGAAAGCTGGCTGAATGGCTGGGCCCAGAGAATATTAATCGGTGGTACAAAATCTAGTTGGAGGCCAGTAACTAGCAGTGTACCCTAGGAGTCAGTATGGGGTGCAGTCCTGTTCAGCGGCTTCCTTGATGATCTGGGTTGATGGGGCAGAGTGTACCATCAGCAGGTTTACTGATGACAAAGAACTGGGAGGAATGCCTGATACACCAGTGGGTCGTTCAGCCCTTAAAGAGGGAACTCTACAGGATGGAGAAATGGGTTGATGGAAGCCTCGTGAAGTTCAGCAAGGAGAAGTGCAAAGTCCTTACATGCGCTAGTATATGGGGCTCCTGGTTATCACAGAGTTGAATATGAGCCAACAATGTGCCCTTGTGGCAAAGGTGGCTAATTGGATTCTGGGCTGCATGAGAAGGAGTACTGCTAGCAAGTTGAGGGAGGTGGTCCTTGACCTCTCCTCAGCACTGGTGAGGCCACACCTGGAGTCCTGAGGCCACTTCTGTGCTCGCCAGTGCAAGAGAGAGCTGGACGTACTGAAGAGAGCCCAGTGAAGGGGTGCAAACGTGATGAAGGGTTGAGTATCTTACATATGAGGAAAGGCTGAGAGATCTGGGACCATTCGGCCTGGAAAAGAAAAGGCTGAGGGGGATCTTTTATACAAATACCTGAAGGGAGGATGCAAAGACGGAGCTTTTTTAGTCAAAAGCTGCCTGAACATGATCCTGGGCAACCAGGGTTGGGTGGCCCTGCATGAGCAGGAGCATTGGACCAAATGACCTCCCAAGGTCCCTTCCAACCTCAGTCATTCTGTGATTCTGTTTTGCATTCAGACCTGCACTGACTCTATGATCAAATAATCTGGAAAAAGTAAAGCTGAAATGGTTTAAATAGATTGCGTTACAAGCCCTTCAGCTCTATTCAATTGACCTAAAATACTCTTTTAATTAAAAATTTGAGGTTGTTAACTTTTTGATTCTAGACTTTGCTTTTCCACATGAAGAAAAAATTTGAGAGTTGAAGCTAGAGTGCATGAAGTGCTGTGGGTTAGGATTGAGAAGGTATTTTTCAGTGTTTGCTCTCTTCTTCTTAAAACATGTTGTCAAAACAGTTCTGACAATCAACTGTGAAGAGATGGTTTGGGGATTGATGACTTTGATGTCAGGGGTGGTGAAATTCTTACTTTAGAATAATCCTGGGCTGTTACACTGCTGCCCAGAAAATAATGTCTGAGCAAAACTTCCCTAAGGAAAACTGGAACACCGAGGGACTGCAATGAAAACACTGTCTTTGAGAAACATGTAAGAATTATTGTTATAAATTTAACTGTTATTATGAAGGAGTGTAATGCTTGTTACAGTAATAATTTGTTATTTTGAAGCAACATTAGCTCTGGGATAACATTTTAATTTTTGTTTTGTTGGTTAATAGATTCAGGTCCACCAAAGAAACTTCTTAACAAAGGAGATGAAGAGGAAAAACCTAAATCAATTTCCAAAAAATTTGTGAAAGGACAGTTAAGACCTGGAAGAGCTAGTGTCAAACAATTCGAGAATAAACAGCCATCAGAAAAGCTTGCAAGGAAGAGGAAGCTCCAGGATGGTGAAGAGGGGGGTGAGCAGATTTTTAAGCCTGCATGTCAATGGAATCTAGGTTTTTGGAAACACAGTGTTCATCTAGGTCTTCCCCTTTATCCCTGCCTTGTTATCACCTTTCCAAATTGGCTGAATGACTCCAACTTTGCTTCATGTTTAATCTTTGCTGTGGAAAAATTTACTTCACCTGACTAAGCCTGAGGTCAAAGTCATGAGAATCATGGAAGCCAAAAGTAAAGATGCAGTAGCATATATAAATAATTTGTATGCCTTCATAAATTATGATTATTTTAATGACAGAATTAAGGGGCTAGCTTGAAACTGTCTCTTTCCACACCAATGTGGAAAATGCAGAGTTTTTCGTAGGCTGTTCTAGAAATTGAATCTTCTGTTCTAAAGGGCTGGCTTAAAATTTGGAACACAGAAATTAATGAAATATTGATTATCCTTTTTTTTTTTTCTGTAGTGCAAACTACCTAGACATGACACCTCTTTTTAAAAAGACATTATTGGTGTTATCACTGCTTTTTACATTTTACAGTTTATTTTTGTTTTTATACAGAGAGGCTAAGTAAGTGTCTGATTTTATCACTGTTTAAATGGATTTCTTTTTTAACTTTGTTTCTGGTACATGAGAACTCCATGTTGTTCCTTCCTCTGCTGTGAAGCAAAGCTCTACTGTGACAGTGAAACAGCACTGTAAAATGAGCAGTGGAATCTTATGTGAGAGATTATGAAGTTCTGCAGAAAAATATTAGTTGTTTGAAGGACAGTAGAAGGTGTTGAGTATTTTATTGCTGCTGTTGTTGCGTGTTCGCAGAATGGCTTCGCATGGATTATGCACTAGATGTCTGGAAATTTAATTGCAACAGATTGTTCATATTAAACTGCATTTAAAAAAAGACAAAACAACCACAAACAAACTTTTAAATTTTGTTTATAAGAATAACTGAAAGCTGCTGTGTACTGCACGGTGGTGCTACTCTCAAAGGAAAGTGTAGGCTGTTTTTGCTTGTCACTGTTACGTTAGGAGAGTGATTGAAAAAAATCAATGGTATGCTTTGTAAAAAGCATGTTTTTTGGATAGGCAAGACAGTTAAGTGCATGCTTCTACATACCAAGAGATGGTGCTTTGAGGTTTGAAAATTTAAAGCTGGGTCTTTCATGTTCCATATAGAACTTCTAGTTAGTATGACTTGCTTCTGTGAAACCAGGTAATGTAGGATGATGGTTTTTGTCAAGGTATGGATAAAACTAATATAAAATACTTGAAGTTTCTACATAATTCATTCATGGCGCTTTTCTGTAAAGTTACCTTAACTGAGTTTGTGTGGCAGTGTATAACTGTTGTATAGTAAAAGCCCATGCTTAAGGAATTTGACTGAATAGAAAGATTAAGTATGTAAAAAGGCTCTAGTTTTTTTTCCTTTCTTTGAGATTTCATATATGTATCTTTAAGTTAGGGCTCTTCTTTTGAGAGGGGATAAAGGTATGTGTGAGTACAGGATGAACTAAAAAGGGAGAATTACCTGGGTCAGTCGTAGACTGCTAGGTCTGTTTTGAGTCAATTTTCAAGGTCTTAAGAGGTTTGTGAGGCATCTTTTGACAGAGCTTTGAGGAAAAATCTTTGCCCTGTTTTTCCAGTATTCTAGAAGTGGAAGTTACTAACTTAGCATACTTATTAAATATTTATGCTTTCACATTAGCTAGCTGGATGTCTGCAGGCAAAGCTCCTGAACTGTTAGCAATTCAAGAAACAGACCTGCCATAGTTCATACCGGTAAAGGATTCCTTTGCTCCTCTTTTATTAACTATAGAAAATGTGTTAATTTTTTGTCTTCAGGGTCAGATTCTAAGAAGCCGAAGTGGAGTGACATCAAAAAGAAAAGGAAGGAATTAAAGCAAACCAGACAACTTAATGATAAAAATAATTATGACATAATTGTAAAATCAAAGCAAATATGGGAAAGTGTGAGAAGGTAATAATTATTTTTTTAAATTTCATTCAGTTGGGCTTTAGTAATAAGCAAGAAGACTCTCTTCTTGTAGTTATACGAAACTATATATCCACGATGAAACTCCATGGGTGAATTATATAACATTACATGCAGTTCTGTAGATGGCTCAAGTCAGAGTGTGGTGACCTGTGGTGCTAGAAATGTCTGGATTGAGCTCACCTGTATTTTAGGCTAAAAATTGTGAGTAAATGTGTAAGGAGTTATCTTATTTTTCGAATCCTGAAGCACAGAGCATATGCCTGATCTTGCAGTGGGATCACTGCATGAGTTTTTTGTGGGGGTTTATATACTCTCCCGGGCAGGTGTGATTCTGGAACTGGGGCCCCACATCAGAAGGAGGAATTAATTTTAATGTACTGTATGTGTCTGTGCTTTGCAGTTTTGATTGTAAGATGTTTGCAGATCTTTGGATTGGTAAACAACTCTGGCTGAAGATTTGAGTTTATGTTCTTTTTAATAATATTGTTGCTCAGAAAGGAATAATTTAAAAATTTCTAGTTTGGTTTCTAGGAACTGAAACTGGTTGATTACATCTGTATACAGGTTTAATGAATGACAACGTAAATTTGGATTAACAGGAGCTAGCTTAATTTTGTTTTGTACTGTCTTGCTCCTTGATTTATAGGTATAAGTGAATCAAACTCCAAAAAAGCTGCTTTCTCAATTGAGGTAGTTTTACTTTTTTTGCTTGTAGGAAGAAATGCGATAAGGAGAAGCGAGAAAAGCTGATGAATGAACTACAGAAGCTTCTTCATGGAAAAATTAAAAGTGTAAGGAAAACTTATGCCATAGTGCACAGATTTACAAAAGCTTCTTTAAAGAATGGTGAAGTGTATCTGAACTTTTAATAATACAGTACTAACCTGTTCTTCCAAAATGTACAGGGAATTCTTTTAAGCTACAGGTAAAAAAGAGCAAAAACAGGGTTGAAAGGCTGCATTTGGTGCCTTGATTTCAGGACGGTTATCCTGGGATGCTTTGTCTATCCACTGACTGTTATAAGGCTTTTTGCCAAGCAGCTGTGGTCTAGTGAAATTCTGTGTTAACTGAAGTTCAAAAGCAGCCATTCAGTGTTTTGATTCATTACAATTGTTGGTTTGCAACTTTCTTTTGAATGTCCTCATACTTAGTTATACTAAACAGTCTTTCCACTTAGTTCTTGAAATTTATAAATTTGCAGTGAAATACATGTTGGGTTTTAAAGTGATTCTTGATATTCCGTGCGGAATTGGAACTGTATCTTCACACTCACTCTGAAATTACAAAGAACATGAGAGAAAACAACATAACATTTCAGTATTAAAACCTTGATACATGTCCTTAATTGTCAGCAACTGCAAGTATTGTCTATATTTTGTTTGATAGAGTACTTATAAAGCAGTAAAAAACCTTGAAACTTAATTTGTTATAAACAGGTAACAACTATTATAATTGGCATCACATACTACATGTGGCATAAAACTGTATCATAATGCCATTTGAACAGCCTAGGATAATGAAATATCTCTGTCCTGTAGCTCGCGTTTGCGCATGATTCAACTCGAGTGATCCAGTGCTTTATCCAGTATGGTAATGAGAAGCAAAGGCAAGAGATATTTGAAGAATTGAAAGGTACTTTCTTCCCACTTACATTTTACCTGTATGTTTCTGTATTGTTAGGATCCATTAAAACAAGTGATGTTATTTTCTCATGATGCATTGTTCGTGTAGTGAAAAATCAAACCAGCTGAATTTTTTTCTCTTCTAGATAGCCTGGTAGAGTTGAGCAAGTCAAAATATTCCAGAAACATTGTCAAGAAGTTTCTTATGTATGGGTGAGTATGAAGTGAATTTGCTTAGCTGTGTTGCATTTTTTCATTGCCTGTGTGAATGCTGCTCTTAACCTATAGTGCATTGATCATGAGTTAAAGAATGTCTCCGGAAGCATCTTTATAATAATGACAAGAAAGGAGAGTGTCTGGTATTGCTAACAGCAGTTTTCGTTTTGTAAAAAGTAAAAGCTAAAGCTGTACACATCGAGGAAAACATGCCAAAAAATGCTCAGACATATGCTCAGAGTTGATCTTTGCCTTATACAAAAAACTGGCTTTTAAAAATATTCTCTGCTTAGTGTTTCAGGAAGGCATCCTTTATTCTGTAGAATTTATTCACTGGCTTCTTTTCTTTCCCTCAAAATGCCTTGTGATTTCTCCAGATTCCTGGCTTTCTCACCATACTTTCATAAATGCTATAGGGCTGATCCAGACACATATATTTTCTGGTTTCCATGCTAAAACTTATCACCTAATTCCAAATATCAAATTATTGATAGGTCAGCTTATCCCTAGAGCTTTAACTCTTTCTTTGTGTCTTTCCCTGTGAAACAGGACAAAGCCACAAGTTGCAGAAATAATAAAAAGTTTTAAAGGCCATGTGAAAAAAATGCTCCGTCATGCTGAAGCATCTGCTGTAGTGGAATACGCATATAATGACAGAGCCATTCTGGAGCAGAGGAATATGCTGACAGAAGAACTATATGGGAACACTTTCCAGGTTTACAAGGTGATGTTTCAATATTTCCTAGTCCAAGGTGTTTTAGCATCTAAGGTATTGTGTTAGTAATACCTTACCTATCTTACCTACTATTTCTTTTGATTAAATTTATTTCTGTCAGCTATCTGAATGTAGTCTAGTTAGCATGTTTAAATGTTATGATTAATTGCACCTTTATATTGAGGATTAAATTATTATGTTTTTTAACTTTACACTATGTAAAATATATTTTGTTCATATATGAGCTTGCTCTGCTCATGAAAGACAATCTAATATCATATAGTTGCAGTTATGGTAGTGTCATAGTGTCGAGCCTGAAGTGGTCATCCTTGCTAAGATAAGATTTAGGCTTATTGGGACTGGTCTTGTTTAATATCTTTGTTGGAGAGAGGGACAGTGGGTTCGAGTGCACCCTCAGCAAGTTTGCCGATGACACCAAGCTGTGTGGTGTGGTGGACACGCTGGGGGGAAGGGATGCCATCCAGAGGGACCCTGATAGGCTTGAGGGGTGGGCCTGTGCAAACCTCATGAAGTTCAGCAAGGTCAAGTGCAAGGTCCTGCCCATGGGTCGAGGCAACCCCAAGCACAAACGCAAGCTGGGAGGAGAATGGATTGAGAGCAGCCCTGAGGAGAAGGACTTGGGGGTGATGGTTGATGAAAAGCTGAACATGAGCTGGCAATGTGCGCTTGCAGCCAAGAAAGGTAACTGTGTCCTGGGCTGCATCAAAAGAAGCGTGGCCAGCAGATGGGAGGTGATTCTCCCCCTCTGCTCTGCTCTTGTGAGACCCCACCTGGAGTACTGTGTCCCAGCTTTGGGGCCCCCAACATAAGAAGGATATGGACCCGCTGGAGCGAGTCCAGAGGAGAGCCAGGAAGATGGTCAGAGGGCTGGAGCACCTCCCATATGAGGACAGGTTGAGAGAGTTGGGGTTGTTCAGCCTGGAGAAAGGAAGGCTTCGGGGAGACCCTCTGTCAGCCTTCCAGTACCTAAAGGGGGCCTATAGGGGAGATGGGGAGGGACTCTTTGTCAGGGAGTGCAGTGATAGGAGGAGGAGTAATGGTTTTAAGCTGAAAGAGGGTAGATTTAGGTTAGCTATTAGGAATAAATATTTTACTGTGAGAGTGGTAAGACATTGGGAGAGATTGCCCAGGAAGTTTTGTGTGAGACATTGGAAGAGATTACCCAGGAAGCTGTGGATGGCCCATCCCTGGAGGTGTTCAAGGCCAGGCTGGATGAGGCTTTGAGCAGCCTCGTATAGTGGAACGTGTCCCTGCCCATGGCAAGGGGGCTGGAACTGGATCACCTACAAGTTTCCTTCCAACCCAAAACATTCTATGATGATTTTATGATTTATTCCCCATTAATGTTGGAGATGGCTTTTGTGTCAGAATGCCTTATGTCTCATGAGAACTGAGCGTGTGCAGAGTGTGCCTGTATCTATATACAGTATGCCATTTAGGCTTAATTTTGGCTTTGTTTTCTTTTCCCATGGAGACTATAGGACTTGAGTCCAAACTTTCTTGAAACCCTTTGGACGTAGATGCTCACCAGGCAGTGGGAACCTTTTTAAAAAGTACTACTTCCTTTCTTTTGACTTCTGTTTTTCCTTCTTTCTTTCTGACTTGGAAGGTTGTTGTTTTCCATTAGAGGCACAAACAGTTTTATTTGCTATGAAGTACAAAACTAAAAATTTTACACAATTATTAACTATACTAGAGTGACTTTTGCACCCTGGTCTACAACACTTTTGCTTAAGATTTCTGTTTCAGTTGTGTAAGAACTTACCAGCTCATTTCTGAACTGTGTTGCTATTTTTTACAGCTTATTTTAAGTTTTAGTAAAGCATTTTGCATCACTGTAATACAAGGGCATGTTTGCTGTTTGTGGTCTGTAATTTGTACTGGGAGTAAAACAGCCTCTGAAATCAAATGCAGTGTTACCTTCCATCATTCTGGCATTCTTGGCACGAGTGCTTTGAGTGGTACAGACATGATTCTCAACAGTGTGTGGGTTTATAAGAAGTTATGACGTAATCCTTAATGAGATGTGGAATTTCTTGGAGTTTTGAAATGTGTCCTTCAGTTTTCCACCTTGTAATTTTCTGTCTAGTCAAACTGTTCTTCTAACAACAGATTCTTTTTCATGAGTTACTACTTTAATTGTTTAGATGAGATACCACGAAGTACTTCTCTATTTAAGGTGTATGGTGTATGTTCCTCCTCTCTGCTGTTCTTGAACTGGAATTTCCTGGGCCTTGGTTAACCTCTCAATTCATTGCCTTGTTGCTGTGTTGCCCACTGATGTATGCATATTGTTATGCAGGATTTTTGCTTAGCTCAGGAGTCCCATAACACAGTGCCAGTTTTGTGTATTTTACCTTGTATATGATAGTCTCATAAAGAGCTGATAATTGCAAACAAAAAACAGTTTAGACCATAGAAGTAGCTTTTGTTTGCTAATGTTGAACATTCAGTTTGTAGAAGCTTACGTATGCAGCTTCTGACATGCTCAAGGTAAATAAGCTTTTTATTTTTAAAATTGTAAAAACTTAGTTTTGCAGAAAATTAATTTTGTTTGTGATATTGTTCAAAAGGAACTAAAGATTGTCATTTTTCTATGAAGAATTATTAAAACTCTGATTGTGCATTCATTTCAGACACCATTTGTCTCAACCTTGGATAAAGTGTTAGAAGCTCAGCCTGAAAAGAGAGAGGCCATCTTGGGTGAAATGAAACAGATTCTTACACCAATGGCACAAAAGTAAGGACAAAAATTAATTTAAGATGTGACAATCTAGTATGAACTGGTTTGGTTTTGACATCATTATCAGACAGTGATATTGTTACTCTTTTAAGTTCATATAACAGTGATATTGATATTCTTTTAAGCTGTAACATTGCTGTGTTGTATAGTAGGTAACCATGGTTTTGTTTGAAGTGTCATAATGAATATCTTATCTTAATTTTGGACTCCATTTCTATAAACTAAAGTGTCCCCTGCCCCAATCAAGCGATTTGTAGAAATCACACAGTGTGGTATGCTTCCACAATGCATTATTTAATAAACTTCTCTAGTGGTCCTTAGGAGAAAATATTTTGCTAGGTTTTAGAATTTGTAAGTTTTGTTAGAATTTTCCACGTATTGTAAATGCTAAACATCTAATCCAGAATGATTGTGTGTTTTCTGCACACTACACTGCCTTTTTCTCTTTTAAATACAAAGGAAGTATTGTTAGGTCATGGTAAAAGTCTGCCACAAGCAATGGTTTTTGCTTATTTTCCTCTTCCCAAATACAGGGAGGCTGTGATAAAGCACTCACTGGTACATAAAGTATTTTTGGACTTTTTCACTTATGCTCTTCCAAAACAAAGATCCGTAAGTATGTTATGTGTATTTTTTGTCGTTTGTCTTTCAGTTGAATGTTTTTAATCTTGTCGTGAAAGTGATGTAAGGTAACTAGACAAAAATACAGATATTACATTTATAGTTTTGCACAACTGGCGATTCCAGGTAGATGACTAGAGAGTAGTGTTGTATGGAGATTTACAGTCACAGTGAACTTTAACACTAAAGCAATAGTGTTTGTGATATTTGAATTTAAAAAAAAAAAATCTGATGGAATGACTTTGCTCTTTTCTCTCTCCATGTTAAATGGTCCTTCTCAGTAGTGGGAGAATGGTTAAAGCCAGGGACATTGCTTCCAGCAGCTTGGCTTTCCCGTGTGTAGTTTCTTAATCGCATCCAGCCATTGTCCAAAAAACTCTTGACCAAAATATGCTCAGATTGGACCCTTCTGTCAGCAGACAAAACTTTATCTCTTCTGCTTCCTCGTGGACAAGGGTATGGCTTGTATCGCTGTGTCTATATTAAATTCCAGTTTTAAGTTTACCCCAGCCATTCTTGCAAAAACTAGGCCTAAGTCCATCCACATGAGGTGACATTGTATGAGCTGGTAGCCTGCTTCACTTCACCTGTCTCCAAGCTGTGTCCATCAGCATTGCCCTGGTTCCGCAGTTCACCGCCATCTCACTCCAGGCCTTGTGGAGCCTTCTGGACTTGCTGTCTCTTACCTACTTGTCCTGGACTGGACTCTTGAACTCTTCTTTGTTAACAAACCCAAAGCTAAGTCCAGTGAAATAGACCATTCATGGCTTATTCTGAGTTCAGACCTTGTCTAATTAAAGGTTCCTGTGCATGGTTTCATGTAGTGCTCTGTCAGAGAATGCTTCTGGATTCAGTATCTTGTGTGAATCAAGAGGGGTGAGAGCATATCTCTTCCTCCTTGTCTGGCCTTTTGTGCAAACACGGTAGCATGTGGATATTCTCTTTGGGGTTTGGAAGCCACTTTTGCACATCTGTGCCTGCCTGTGCATATAACTAGTGACACCAATCGTGTTGTGACTGAACAGTTTCTAAATAAATGGTAAAATGCTTGGAACATTTGACTAGGGAGTGGGAAGAAGTTAGGGAGAGAAATGCAGCTTCATGTCAAAGAAATTCATCAGGTAATAACAGAAGTAGTATCTAGTAACCCATGAGGGGTTTGTTTTCGGTTGTTTTTTCTGTTTTGGATGATGGTGTTGATTGTCAGATGGCTTCAGAACCTCATTCCTTTGGTATGAAGACTGACTTTTGGCTGAATCTTGTCATATCTGATTTATAACATCACCTGGTGCTTAAATGACCTTTTAGTTCTTGCCTTCTGGCTGTATAAATAAATTGCATCACCTTCAAAGATTTTCTTGCTACATGAATGGCTGTCCTTGTTTCTTCTGATTTTGGTGTCAGTTCTTAGCTTGAACTGTCTGTAATAGGACAACTGATAAGTTTCTGGTTCCGTAGAATGAATATGATGAACAGTGTAGTTTTGAAGGGAGAAAGTTTGTCATTTACAGTCCTTCAGACTTCTTTGACCTATGAAAAACGGCCTCAAAAGCAATGATGTAGAGCCAGTGATGCTGTCTATGGCAGTGTTGTGGGCAGACAAAAAATACTCTAACGCCCTCGCCCACCCGCCATGAGATTTCTCAAGCCTTTTCTTTTACCTTCTTGCTTTCTCACTTTTTCTTCCCCAGGAAATGATAGAAGCTATCAGAGAGGCTGTCATCTACCTGGCACACACTCATGATGGAGCCCGAGTAGCGATGCACTGCTTATGGCATGGTACTCCCAAGGTATTTTTTGGCTTCTGTCTATCCAGTCCTCTTAGTCTGAAACTGTGAGTATGATTACTCACATAGGTCCTTCTGACAGTGCACATTTTGATGTAGTTAAGTATTTGAAAGCAAGGTTAAAAAGTGGCCCCACTTTACCTATTGGCAAATATAAGCAGTAGTTTTTCGTGAATGAAACACTTTCATTAGAACTCATATAGTGGAAGTATCTGCTTTTATTTTTAGCAGAATTCTTGGTGATGACACACGAACCTTGGCCTGTTGGCCATTCATTCATTCTGTAGATTTGTTAGTGCAGGTGAAGTTGGCAGTCAGGAGAGGAGAGTAAAGAAGTCATAATGTGGAATGATGTTTGTCTTTGGAATGCAAAGACTTAGAAAATATTATAGGACCTGTGTTTTTAGTTTCTACTGCTGATACAGTATCCTGAATACTTTAGGCATAACGTAGGCTAACATCTCTTGGAAATATTGTAATGCCTCCAGTCTTTTTCTGTATTAAAAAAAAAAAAAACTGTTTTAAAAAAAAAACCCAAAGACAAAAATAGTCTGCTTGTTAAAGGCTGCTGAAAAAAATATGAAGTTGCTAGGATCTAGGGGTGGTAATGAGTCTAAAGAAGACTGAGCGGTGATTGCAAGAGCTGAAGTGTACAAGCACTGAGGAAACTTCCTTCCAAAAAAAACTTGCTAGTAAAAGAGTTTTGCAACAGGCTAGAGTCTTGCTGTCTTGCTATTTTAAAGTTTTGGGTCCTGTTGAATAAGTTTCTTTCCAAATGAAGAGTTGAAGTGCATTCTTGTTCTGTAAGAAATGAAGAAGATATAGGTGAACGTTATGTGGTGGTTTGGATTTTTTTTGTCTTTTTTTTTTTTTTTTTTAAGTTGACCTTTTTGGCATTTCCCATTGGTGGGCTGGACTTGTAAACATATCACAGAACCTCCCTCGGATTGAGTCTTTCACAGTTCAGGTTTAACTCTTTACACTGTTTCTGTGTCTTGACTGATAATACAAATGGGAGACTGTTAATAAATAGCCTTTACTTTAGTAAGCAAAATGAAGGTTATGTTTTTGAAGTTGTAAATAACAATTTAGTTATTCTGAATCACTGACATTATAGGCTTAGTTGAGTTTCTTGTCTGCTTTTGCATAGGACAGAAAAGTCATTGTGAAAACTATGAAGACATATATTGAAAAAATAGCAACGGTGAGTGTTCATTAACCATTTATTTGATAGTCTCTGAAACACAAGTGATTTGACAGGCTAATTTGACAGTGCTTTGGTAAAGGAAACAACTATGAGGTCTTAATTAAACTAGATTTAAAATAGTGGCGATATAGTAGATAATATGAAATATATCATAGAATCATAGAATGGTTTAGGTTGGAAGGGACCTTGTAGGGGTTCCAACCCCCCTGTGAAGGGCACGGGTACCTTCCACTAGACCAGGTTGCTCAGAGCCTCATCCAGCCTGGCCTTGAACACCTCCAGTGATGGGGCATCCACAACTTCCCTGGGCAACATCTTCCAGTGCTTCACCACCCTCACAGTAAAATATTTCTTCCTAATATCTCGTCTAAATCTGCCCTTTTTCAGCTTAAAACTGATACCCCTCATCCTATCACTGCACTCCCTGATAAAGAGGCCCTCCCCATCTTCAGAGACATACAGAGAAGTTTCATTGTGGGCACTGCATGTAATACTATCCTTCTTTAAAGTAGCTGAGTTAATTATAAGTCCTAGATTTTTTTTTTCTACACTTTTATTATTGAGCCCAGCTTTATATTCCTTCTTCATATGGCTCGCTGGTTGATTCTCCATGGTTGTGAGTAAAATTACATGTATACATAAGAGAAGAAAAATTAAGATGTGTAGTCTCAATCAGTGGTCTCTAAACTTTTTTTGATCACACAACCCTGAGCATGCATCCCCAATATATGTGTATTACTGTATAAATTATGTATGTATACTACTGTACTAGTATACATTAGGTATGCTTATACACAGAAGTAGAAATTTTACAAGGTGAGGTAAATTTAAAAAGGTGAGGTAAGATAACCAGTTGTTATTTTTATATATTTAATAAAAAAATTGTTTTCTTCCTGCACCAAAGTGGATTGTCCTGTGCATCCAACTTTGGAGGCCACTAGTCTAAGTAATGTTTCTCCCCATAATTTTCTATTACCAGAATAAATGAGTTGTTATATTTTATAAAATATATATTATATGGAAATATGAGACAGTGGGTAAATAATAGCTAAAATAACACTGGAACACAGAAGGTCTGGCTTCACTTTGACGTAGAGTTTCACTGACATACAAGTGAATTGGGTTGTGCCCTTTTGAATATGAGAGAGACTTGCTCTCCAGCAACGCAGTAGAGACCATATGGCTCATTGCAGAGGTGTGATTCCCAAAAATACAGTATGTAATTTATCTCAGTTTTGAGCAAATCCAACATACAAATAAAATCTGTATGTAATGTTCCTGCAAGGCAAATTCTATTATTTCAAATGATGATTAAACAACAGGGTTAGGTTAATAGCTTGGATGTGATAAAGCAGTATGTCAGTTTAATCTACCTTTGTTTTAACAATGTGCTTTCAGAGAGAGCCTAAATGTTGGACTTCTCGCAACCTATGACAGTAGACAGAATTTGCTTGTGGTTCATGTTGTGTCGTGTTTGAGGCAAACTCTCAGAAATGTTGATTCTAAGTCAATTAGGATATTCACGAGACTTGACTGCATGTGATTTCTAATGTCTCATCTTTGCAGGGTGAATTTTCTCATCTGGTCTTGCTGGCAGCATTTGATTGCATCGATGACACTAAACTTGTGAAACAGTTAATTATATCTGTAAGTAATTTAATTTTTCCTGAAATAGTATACTAAATAGTGCCAGTGTGTTTGTCAGTGTATACAAGGAGGAGAGTAGAAATCCATCTGCTTTTTTCAAACCGTTTAAATCCTTTCCAGCTTTTCTGTTTTGTTATATTTTTGTGTCATGATTTTTTTTCTTTTTAATAGAAGACCTCAGGACTTTCTAGGGCTTGCTGAAAATTACCCTTTTTGTACATGTTCATTCTGGCTAAGGGATGACTGGAATCTCTTTGAACTCAGTGTCTATTGTGATAGAAGTTTGAGCTCTGATAGTATTTCAAGAGATTAAATTGGTGGCAAAATTTAGAATGAGGATGTCACCTCATCCATTTAACAGGCAAACCTAAAATTTGAAGAATGGGTTGCTTCCATCTGAATGTAGCAGCATGCTTCTATAAGCAAGAAAACTTCCCTGCATGTTAATACTTTTCTTCCTCAGCCATGTTAGTGCACAAGTGTATGAGGTGCCCACTCTGTAGTTTACAAAGTGGTTACTCCTAGCCAACAACTAACCTCTGGGGAATGCACAGTGTTTTCTGTTAGTGCTTAAATAAACTGCAAATAATACTCACAGCAAAAGTCAGCTTTATTCTGTGGTTGAAACTTAATTTTTCTGAGTGAATGTTCTGTGAACAGCTTAAGGTGGACTTTTTCTTCCCATGGACTGTTGTTGCTCTCTAGATGCTTAGATACACTCCCTTCAAAGTCAGCATGATATCAGTGATTGCTCTTAGGTGATGTGGTAGGTGATCCTCTGTATGTCTGGTCTGCTGAGGTTATGACTTTTACCGAGGTTATATTTGTGCACCGTATGACATACCAGAATATGTGTTGCTCTTTGTACTTGCGTATATCAGTGACAACAAATCCTGCCTTTGTAGTGTTTTCTAGTCAGTGACATTGATGCATCCAATGAACGCATTTTAAACCTTAATATTTTTTTTATTTCTCTCACTTCTCCAAACTTCCATTCTGATTAAAATTTTTTATTTGATTTCACAAGCAGATATGAATCTTATTCATAGTATGTGCCTAAGCTTTGCATTTGAAAGGTGATCAGTAATTACTGGTGGCTCAAAACTTGTTTCATTAATGTTTTGTTGCTGTTTGTTTACTTTTACAGGAAATAAATGCTTCTTTGCCTAATATAATAAACAACAAATATGGAAAGAAGGTCCTGTTGCACTTGCTAAGTCCTAGAGATCCTGCACATTTCGTTCCAGAAATCATCACACTTCTGCAACAGGGAGATGGAAATGCCTATAGGTAACTCAGATACGAAGGTTGTTTTCTGTGAAGTCCAAAGAGTTCACACAACTTTCTGTCATGATTGATTTGATTTCAGCTTTTCTCCATAATATATCTAAGTAACATAAATATGTATAAATAATATGTAAGCACTATTACATATGTTAATCTGTAGTCCTAATTGTTGCATTTTTGGTTGATGATTGGTGACCAGCAGTGTATTGGTGATTTGCAGCTTGCACCCTTTGTAAAGAGCAAAAATTGTGATATATTTTTTGCTTAAACTCATATATTGAATTTGGTGTAGATGAAAATTTTTAATGTGCATTATTGGTGTTTTGAATTGCATAAAAGTACATCTTAAAATTTAGCAATAAAACCGGAAATGGTTAATTTGAATTTAGTCTCCGGTATTGACATTGGTGCTTATCACCTTTTGAAGAGGGAGGATTTTTAGATGATGAGTGAGCTGTTTGAGAATGTCATATAGGCACTAATAACATGTCAGTAGTTGAGATAACACAATGAATAGAAAATAAACAGGTTAAATGATTGTTAACAAAAAAACTCTGTGAGGTTTACTGCCAGTGAGCTTTAAACACTATACGCTTTCTCATTCCATGTGTTCTTAAAATATGAGTGCAACTTGTGTTTAGCTGTATGTGAAACAGAGGGAAGAATAATGCTTTATTTTGATCTTCCAATAATTTATAGCTGTCCCAAATAGTGTATATGTTCTGAATTTGTTGTGGCCTGATGTGCATACAGAGCAAGTCTTCACAGTAATGTGCTGTCTCTTCCATCAGTAAGAAGAATACTGAACTCCGCCGCCGTGAACTCCTGGAAGCCATTTCCTCACCTTTGCTAGAATATTTGCAAGAACATGCCCAAGAAGTAGTGATAGACAAAGCTACCTTTGTCTTGGTTGCTGACATCTTAAGAACAGCTCTTGGTGACATCCAGCCTACGCTAGATGCAATTGCTAATTTAGCAGCAGAAGAGCTGGTTCCAGGTGGTTGTGATGGGAAGGTAATGTGACAGAGGACAAGGTGCTGAAATCTTGCAGAATGTTTGCTTATTTTGTCTTACTAAAATGAAGTTTGCTCACTTTTTCCTTTACATAAGACATCAATGTAATGCTCTGATAGCACTTGTACATTAGATGCAGTCTTTGTTTTCTGACATTTTCCTTTCATAGTTTATTGCATCTAGAGTGATGAAGGCTTGAGCTAGCATATGATACAAGTTGTAGAGCAAGGTACTCCATGATCTTAAATCTTCAGAACTGCTTTAAATGCTTTGTGGGAACGTAGCTGACAGTTATGTTACACAGTCTCTACTTTAGTGTTACTACTGTGCATTCAAGCAGTTAGTAAACTTTTATATTTCGTTTGATTGTTGACACTGAAAATTATAGGGTCTCTCGACTTTCAGGTATGCATATAGCCATGGAAGGAAATATCTTGGATTATAGCTACTTGTCTTTACAGTATGGCCTTCTCTTCAAAGTGTGCCCCTCCCCTATTTTGTTGAGTTAATCTCAGTCACGTGCATGTCTGTAGACTAGAAAATGAAAAGTTATGTGTATACTATCTTTTAAGATAGGTGCCCTCCAGGTTTTTGTAGTTGTGTGGAATTTGCTCTTTCTTCTTTAGGATATGCATTTTACAGAATTCTACATGAAAATTCTGCTCGTTTTTTCTGTGATTTTTCTGTGAACCATACCATAGTGAAATTTCAAGTCTGAATATGTGGAAAGTTTGGAAGTTCTTGTAGAGGCAGCTACACCAAGAGATTCTGCTTAGTAAGCATGAAGTCCTTGGAGGGGTGGATGAAACATTCAGTAGTATAAACCGTATCAACAAAAGTCAGATGTTAGGTGAAAGATGGGAAAAAATAAACTGGTCAGTTTAAATAAGTATTCAGATAACTTGCATCAAACTTGTTGATATTTGCACAGCTGATGACTAAGTGGATCAGTGTGATGTGGTGTCCGAGAGCAGAGTGGATAGACCAAGCAGGAATATTTATGGACAGACATGTAACTGCATTTTGAAATACTGTCATTAAATAATTTGGTTTTGGTTTGGTTTGGTTTTTCCCCTTAAAGCTTCATATTGCAGAGCATCCAGCAGGCCATCTAGTTTTGAAATGGTTAATAGAGCAAGATGAAAAAATGAAAGAGAGTGGAAAAGAAGGTATGTTTGAAATTCAGCTTTATTTGATTGAATTATGACTTCAGAGTAATTAGTTATCTGACCTAAAATAAGATTGCTGCATTTATTTCTTTGAATATACTAATATATGGAAAATTTAACATACCCGCTAAGATTATTGCTTCTGTCTTTTTGCTGTTGTGAGCTGTTATATGAACAGAATGCCAAGGAAACATTTGGTTTTTCTGTAAAGCAAGTACTGGTCTGTTTTCTTTCTTGGGGGTTTACTGTGTATTTGGGACAGGGTTCATTTCTGTGCTTAAAATGTCTTGATAGCTTTGCTAAATTACACAGCAATTTAAATGATAATAATAGAAAAAGTAAAGTCTTTCAAAGAGGAAGTCTTGTTTCATTAGTGCTTCTGAACCAAACTGTAATCTTTACTGTGTTCATTAGTGCTGCTGGGTTGATGCTTTATAACTGCTACTACAATAATTCCTGCACAAAAATAGGACATCTTTGCTATTTTATATCATAGGAGGCAGAGATTGGGCACAGATGTTCTCATCTTAATTTAGCTTTTAAACATATTTTATTATAACTGTAAAATCTTGTTGTGTGGATCACCCTATCCTAATAGAGATTACTTTTTCTCATACAAAAACCTCAAAAAATGAAAGGAAGTGGGTGTGGCATAGTACTTCTCTCTGTGTAGGTGGCTTTTTTCTTTGTAGGATTGTCAGACCTTGTTAAACTTTTTTCTTTTCTTCTTCTTACTACATTCAGGTATCCACTGTTTCCTTTAAAAATAAGTTAGTTCGGCTTTATTAAATGTTTCTGAAAGGAGGCTGTTTTGCTGCTTCTCAAGTAGATGATTAAAAATGTGCAAAGTGGAAGTTTTATATTAGTGTCTTTCAGAGACTAGCCTAACTGAGATGATGATATTCACCTGGATTTATTTCTGCTAAAATTGTGCAATTTCCATTTTAAACACAACCTTTTCGCTTCTGTTTCTTTGTTTTCCTCCAAAGAGTGTGCCATTCTGAATTGTTGCTCTGAGTTTATGGAATCAGCATTAAAAAACAACCGAATTGTTGTCACATAGGGAACAAGTTGAATAAAAACTGACCTGTTCTTCAGATTGAATTCTGTTTTAAAGTCATAGTGAAAAGTAGCTTCAAAGTTTGTTTGGAAGCCGCTTTATTAAGGTTGGGTGGGGTTTTTTTTTGATTGCTTGCTGATAAGTTTGCTCCACATACAAGTTGTAAGAGCAGTTTTCGTGAGGTTCAGTTATTCAAATTCAGCTGGGGACTTGAGGTCAGCCTAAGTTCTTCCTTTTGCCTATGCCATTAGTGTAATGAACCTGCAAGTCAACTTAAGCTTTCAAAGCTACTGAAGAAATAGATGCCTGTAGTGTCAGTACAGGTATCAGTACAGAAAGAAGGTTCATAGTTGTTTTCATGCATCAATAAGGGATTAGCTCTGAAGTTTTAAGTAACTTCATCTGTGCAAGTTCTGTTCAGTTGAAGAGTCAGATGCTTAAGAGCATAGCATTTTTGAGCAGAGGTGTGTATGTGTTAGTTGCAATATAATTGCATGTCATTATCTGTTGTATTGGTGTCATTCCTACTAAGTTCTTTGGAGTGGATACCTTCTTTAAGACATTAATAGCCTTTGACATCCTTTTAAAAAAGAAACAGCAAGTTGTCTGCTTTATACTAGTAAACTGTCACACAGTGCTGCTATTGTCTTAACTAATTTGAAGCAGTCAAACATCTATTAAGGTATTAGTTGTATTGAATAGTCAATTATTTTGTGAGAGCAACTTTGTGAATACTTGGTGGTTAAAAGCTATTTGATTAAATCACAACTGTAGAGAACTTTTATCAGGCTTCTTTGTAGAAAGATACTAACTTTTTTTCTTCTCCATACCCCTTACCCACATTTTACAGTTTGCTTTGGAAGAACATTGTTGGATCGTGTTGGTATTGAGAATATGAAGACCTGGGCAGAAGTAAATCGAGGTGCCATTATTCTTTGTTGGTATGTAAGGCACATGGCTATTTCTGATTAGGTTCCAGTGTTAATTTCTTGAACAGCTAAGAGAACATCAGTTGAAATTTCTACCAGCAAAATAAAATTTATGCTCAATGTGTACTATCCTTCATGCCACTGGTAAATCTGCACTGGAACAGGGTACTGGAAAAATTCAAACCACAGTTTCCATAGGTTGTTCCTTGAGCTCAGGCTTTTGCAGTGGTAGGAAGTAGCTCAATGTTGGAAAATCTTAAGATTAAAAGTGAAATTTATTTTTAAAATTGTGCCTACCATGTCTGGTTTTACAAGCACAAAATTCTCAAAAGAGCACTCTGTAAATAGCTACATTAAAGTAATTAACTCTGAAATAACCTGTGTCTGGCAACAGCATACAAGAATCCAGGTTTGTGGGGGTTTTTTTTGTAACATTCCTTTGTGTTGATGCCTTGGCTATGCAGCCTATGTATGTCTCATCTGAAGCGTTTGAATAGACCATGCAAAAGAATAGAGGATGCAAAGGCTTATGATGGGCTAACTGGCTCACAAGTTCAAAGCAGTGAATGGTGCAATTAGTGATATCAAAAAGACTCCACAGGAGTTGGACTAATATTTTGTTTTCTCAAATGCAAACAGCTGTGTTAATCATCACTGTTTTCACTTTGACCTGACACTGGCAGGTAGTTACATAGAAACCCAAGGTTTTGTCTTTAGCCAAGTGTGGTCTCTGTTATGGAACTGCTATGTCAGCATTGCAGGGCTGGCTCCTCATAAAGAGCTGCTCTGAGCCAAAGTCAGCAAACAATTCAAAAAGACAACACGATTTTGAAAAATGAAAACCTCTTCTCCCTTTTTTCCACCCCACTTCTCCCTCTCCTAAAGTTACTTTAGACTCCTTGCTGTTTGCTTTCCTTCTCTGTTTTTTATGTTTAGAGTGAGGCTACTTTCACATTCATGCTGCTTTCACTGATAGGACTTCTGATGGTTAATCTGAGTTTAATTCTAGCTTTGTTTCATAGTTATTATTCAGAGCACTAGTGAGAAGAAGTGGTAGTAGAGGAGTAGTTGCAATCCAGATACTAAGCCAGTTTATACAGCATCGTAACAGTCATATGGATCTGCCTGTTAGGGCTGTGCAGCTGCTAAAATGATAACACTTTTTCTTTACCTCTCATAACAGGCCTTTAGAATTCAATAAATGCTTCTAATGCCTTTAAGTTGTCTGATCCTGCACACAGATGTTCAGTAGAGATTTGTTATAAAGGCTTATTCATTGACAGCATGTTAACGCTTGGCCTTCTTTCCCCTAACTCAAGGCAGAGGAGATACATTCAACATGTGGTGGTGCTGGCTTGTGTACTAAGCTATTTTGATTGTCCAAATAAAGCTTCAATGTAAATTAGTGGAATTTTCTCCGTGTATAACACGTTAATGACTGTTCAGCTGTCACCGTGACAACAGTCTCTTAATAGGTTTTGAAGACCTTAGAAAAAACAGGAAACTAGTGATTGCCTAGTACCAAAAAACCAGTACAGGAGCAGTGTGTTTTATGGAAAAGTCTGTGAGCAATGTCTGTCTTTCCCTTTCTCTGCTATTACTCATACAACTACAGGGTGGGGCTTTGACAAAAGTGCTTTGTTTCCAAGCAGGGGAGCTTGTCTCCCAGATTGTGAGTCAAACATTTTTCACCACTGCTGATACTTGCCAAATAGGAAAGAGAGATAAAAATATAGGGGAGGAGTGTTCGCTTGTTTGCTGGAATTTTGGTTTTAGGTTTTTAAAAAACTTTAATCAAATCTGAATCCTTTGTAGTTTGAACTTCCCTTTAGGACTCTTTAGGCATGATGCCCATTTGTTTAGGCAGCTGACAACACGTGAACATAGCCAGCTGCTTTTTTGTTCCATTTCATGTGACACCTGCTTACCTCACTAGCACGTAGTAATTAATCTCGTCTTTGTTTAACTGCATGCACTGAAGTCAAGAGGTGACCTAAATTGTACAGCAATGATAAATATAATCTAGTCTGGTATAGATAATAACTGCAATATTTTTATACATAAAATGATTGTTGAGTTTTAAAAAACCTTCTAATTTAAAAAAAAAAAAATCAGATACTTTTTTTATTCTAGAGGAATTCAGACAGGTAATTTTCAGACGCTAGCAGTTCTCCATGGAGCTATGATTCATTTTTGTTTTATTCTTGGGTTTGAGAAGCCATCTGTCACTTGTGTGCAGGTCTGAAACTCAGAATTACCCAGTCAGTCCATTTTAAGATTTTTGGCTTTCTAATCATTTAAGCTTTTTCATGAGCTATGAGCAATTTAATGTGTTTGCTTGATTGCGTAATTACCTGGTATCGTATCCTCTGGACCTTCACCTTTCATTGCGCTCCTTGCTTTTAATTTGATGTTTGTTAAAAAATCTGGGGCCTGGTTCTGACCTAGTACAAGCGTGAAGAATCCTAAGATAATGAGAAGGCTCTTTGCAGACATTACAATCCAGCTTAGTGTTAATAAAGTGTTTTAAGTACTTGAATGTCATGGATTCTGGTCTATTTACGTTTCTACATCTGACCTCTCCTTAGTATTTTTTTCTTTGTCTGTGATGTGTTACATCATGGTACAAAATGGATAAAAACATCCTTCATCAAATGATATATTAATTTCCATATGTCATTTCTGTAACCTATAAAAGTTGTATTTTATATCCACAAAATACATAGGTGCCTGCTTGCCAGATTTTAGAAGAACTTTCAGAATAATTAAAAAAAAAATAAATAAAACTCTGGTCTTCTGGCTGTATTATCAGACATGTAGATGTTCTATATTAAAAATACGGTGTCTTGAAATATCTGTGGATACCAAGAGTTTAAAAGCAGCTGTACATGTGTAGCTGTTGCTGGATGAACTTCATTTTTAGAAATACATAAAATGCAGTCTAGAGTGGCTTGATACTTTGTATGCTCTTTGCCCCTGGTTGTGAACCATGTGAATCTCTCCATGTTAAGTACCAATGTGTTCAGCACATGCATTGTCAGTACTCTTGACTTTCTTGCTGTTATCAGGGGTACATGACTCACAGAAAAGCTGGAAAAATATCACCCTCACCTGTGTTGAATTCAATTTTAAAGAAGGCCTCTTGATTAAATAGTACTGTCATAGCTAGAAGTGTACCATGAGTTGCTGCTAGAAATTCTTGGTCATAGAAATAAATCTAGGGAATAAAGTTGCTGAAAATACCGGTGTTGTCAGATGGGCATCCCATGCTTTACTGCTTATAGTGTTGCCATCCTGCACAGGATTTGGAGTCGTAAGGAGACAAAATTTACATCTCACCTTAAGCTACAGTAATTCCTTTCTGTCTCAGTTCAGCTTGCCACGTCTGATGATTGTTTAAAAAGTAGGCAAGAAGCAAGCTTTTAGGTACCTGCAAATTTGGGAGCCATTTGGAAGAATCCTAAGGATTCTAAAGATTTGTAGTATCATGCAGCCTGCTTGGTACCAGTTACTTGGTGTTTTAGCTTGTTTCAGTCTTAGTTTATTTGTATGCCAGTGCAACTTGTAATTCTGTTGTGGATTGCACACATTGGCTGTAGAAGGCATTAAGTTTCTTAGGCAGTGTTTGCTTATAATTTTGAAGTAGCAAATTAGGTGTGCCATCACCTCTATTGATTTTATCTGAAACCAGGACAGCATTATAATCCATTTCAGTATTACCTGAAGGAAAGGGAGGAGAACGATCACTACCTAGGCTGATCTGGATAGTGCAGAAGCTTTTACTTTCCTAGTAGTGTTTGACAGCTTATGACGAGTTTTGTTGTTCCTGGGGAAGAAAAGTTTTCTGTGAAAGGTTGTTTGTTTTCCAAAAGTAATATCGAAAAAAGAACAGAACTGGTAAGGCAGGTAGTCCTGTGCTAAAGGAAGCACAGAAGTACAATAGTGAAAATACTTGATGTGTATTAGATGCACTTCTGCATTCAGTTTTAGCATCCCCGTTACAAGAAAGGTATCAACAAGTGGGGTGAGTTTAATGGAGCGTGACCAACATAGTCATGGGTGGGATCCCTTGGCCTGGGAGGAGAGGCTGTGGGACCAGGGCTGGTTCAGCTGGGAGAACAATGGCTTTGGGGCATGCAACAGCACCCCTGGTAGCGGAGGGGATGGAGGAGAGCTGGGCTCTCAACAGCAATGCATGTGTAGCGGGAGGGTGAGAGGCAGCGTCACAAGCTGAAACACAAGAGACTCAGGCTGGAGATTAGGAGAAATGTTTTCCCCATGAGGTCAGTCCAGCAGTGGGGATGGGGCCCAGAGAAGTTGGGCTGTGTCCTGTGTTGTGGGGGTCTCAAGCCCAGACCAGGTGAAGCCCCGAGAAGCCTGGTCTGACCTGATGTTTGAACCTGCTTTGAGTAGGGATCTGCAGTTTCTTCCAGTCTGATTTATCCTGTTTGTTGTGTTTTCACTTGATGTTTTATGCTTTCTGGAAAGCTTTAAATTTTTTTCTAATAAGATGTGATAGAATCTGCCCAGAACTATATTCTTCTTAAATAGTTACTGTTTCCTTACATGGACAGCTTCTTTTCCTATGACCTACATGCTAACCTCTGACATCCTTGGTTTTTTTTCTGTTTCTTATAGCCTTCTCCGGAGTGCTGATCAACAAGTGGCAAATACAGTCAAGAAAGGACTGAAAAAGCTTGTCCCAAAGTTGAAGCTGAATAAAAATGTAAAAGGAATAGAAGCATTGCTGCAGAAATTGACTTCCTAGTGTAAATGAAGGTAAAAAGGCAATTTACATCAATGCAACCAACTGAGAGTTAGTAAGATTTTGCACTGTGGTTGTTTTAAGAAGCAGTTGTATACCTTTCATAAATTAAATAATTTCTAAAACAATTTGTCTGTAGTGCTTATTCTGTTGTGTGTGGTAAATAGTTGTTCTCAGAGATTGAAATCTCAAGAAGATTTAAGAGCTAATGGAAACTTCTGAATATGTAATCAAGAAGTTAAATCTTTCCTGATAACTTGCACAAAAGTGTTTCAAGTCTTGTTAAAAGTTGCATGTATGTTGTCATAGTTACCATCAAAACAGAAACATTTGTTTTGGAGATATTCTTCTATACTGTGCAAATACTCTTATTCTTAATCTCCTCCCCTCCTGATTTCTTCAAAAAAAAGGCAGAAAAGCAACTCAAGTCCTATTCTTACCCTGTGAAGGAGTGATGGAGGCTCTCATCCTTCAGGAACTAGCAGGAATAGAACGAAAATAGTGTGTTTGACTTTTTTCAAGGAAGCTCCTGAAGGAGAAGCTGACTATTTCAATGGAGCTCAGTTTGGACATGTTTTTCTTAAGTCTTCTGAAAAGTACCTCTAGTTTATTAGGGCTTAAACATCTGTATTTGGGATTTTTTTGGTGTCTTCCTTGCAATAGGGGAGGCATGAATTTACTTCGTGATATCAAGTGTCCTATTGATCTCTACCATACCCTATTTTGATCTAGAAAAAACAAGCCAATATTTTATTTTCTCATTTTAAGCAAAGTAAAAACCCAAAATTTTTGTGGTAAGGCATTCATACAACACCCTGGTGGTGTTTAATGCCATGCTGATAGACTGATCAGAACAAAGGACCAAATTAATTAAGTCTCCAGCTGTAAAGTGACTCTTTACTCTTGCTTAGCCTGATGGCATGTGGCTTCATGTTTAATAGCAGATAGTTGGCCACTGTTTCTCCTAAAACGCAGCTTCGTCAACGTAAATGACAATGCAATTAATTGGAAGTTGGCAGGGGCTGAGAAGACTGGCTTAAGTATCCGTATTTTACATGCTTCAAATCAGTCTCCTAATTACTGATTTGATTGTCAGAGGCCATGATGATCCACAGCTCCTACAGTGCATAGGGATCTGCAGTGCTCAGCACCCATGAAAATCAGAATACCCAGTTTAAGACTCAGATTTGCATGCTGTTTTGACAAATGACGGGGATAGCACAAAGGACACAGGCACCAAAAAAAAGTAAACTTATTTTTACTTTGTGTTCAAAGTGACAAAATAATGAAAATAATACAGAGAAAATAAAGCAAGATAAGGTAAAGCAGCAAGACAACAAGCAAACCACTCTAGCAAGCACAAAATACTATAATGCACCGAATTGTTACTACATAGAGTTAGCAATAGTGATTAAGAAAGATATATCACTGATTGCCCTATATTACCATCATCCAGATCCGCAGTCACTGGGGAGCCTGTGTACAGTGAAGGATGTGGAGAACTCATCCCAGCAACTGGGAAATCTCTACACAGTGTCCACTGTATAGATGAGGCTTCCAAATTTCCCTGCAAATGGTCCCCGCTTTTAACAGTTAAATAACTTTCTATCTTAAGCTGCAAAAAACATCTGGTGTAGTTTTTGGTTGTTTTTTTTTAAGTTTTTCCCTGCGCTTGGCCAGAACCCGAGAAAACTTTAGTAAAGTAAGGGTATCTGGTTATCTTTGATTATGTGTCTCTCAACAAAGCCTGTCACCGCCCTGTTACATTCTGTCACATAGAGGCCTGTTGTTGGTTTGAGATAGGTTTATCTCTTTTTGGTGAGTGGGGCTACTGTTACACAACTATTATTTTACAGCAAGCGTTACAGCAATGCTCTATAAGCGTTACAACAAAAGCTTTTATAAATTGGAATATATTCATATATTCATACATTGCATATGTGATCAATAATTATACATATTAGGTATATTGTTAGGTTGTGAAGTTCATCTAGAGGTCAGCTTTGGTTCAGGGCCTCACTGCTCAGGTCCTAGTATTTCACATGCTTAGCATGCTGAAATAAAATACTCTGGTTCCCTAGGGAGCACCTGTCTGTTATACAGGTAATGGAATTGTTAATGGCATTTTCTAGATGTGTAGGTTTAAGTATAAATAGTTTATCCAAAGCAATGAAAAACATTGTTTCATCTTAAGTAATCTCCTGCTTCTCACTGGTCCTGTTTAGGGGGCACATTTTTTAGTCTAAAAAAAGGACAAGATACCTGAATAGGCAATTAAAAAAAAAATCATAACCCCAATTGAAATTCATAGTTTACTTAGGTTAATTTAAGCAGTACGTGAACATTATAGTTAGGAGAAATGTTTCTCACATTGTCCCTGTTTGTTGATGCACTGATACTTTGCTGACTGTGCTTCCCTCTAATTATACCTAGGCTTATGAGTAGTAGTAAATCCTTAAAGGTTAATCCCAATTACACCTGATTGGCACTGGCATTAAGTGTTCATGCTTGTAAATGCATCCTCTCAGTTACTGAAGGTTGCAGGTCATTAATTTCTGTAACAGGATTTTCTTTTGTGACAATAAAACTGATCATTTTAATTAGGAACAGATAATGAATTTAAACTGTAGTGAACTGTTGCTAGAGAAATCTCAGTTGCTGCCAAAAACCCCAACCTGAATGCAAAATGCAGTGGATCTGTGGCTGGATAATTGCTAGTAGAGTAAAACAGTGGTGAAAAAAAAAAAAAAAACCTGATAAAGCCCTTCTCAATTTCAGGTTATTGAGGGGAATAAACTAATACTTAGAATCTGGCACAGACATATTTCCAATCAAGAGAATTAAGGGGAACAGTGAAAGTAAGTCATAGCTAAAGATAGATATTAATAAATTGAATAGGAAAAAGCTGTATAAGAATGTCTGCTTACATGAATCTGATTTGATGCTTTGATTGCATGCTTTAATTCCAGTTGCTTTAACTGAACTTCTGCCTGGCAGTTTATTTGCATTTTGAGACTGTATGCGATTTACTTTTTTATGTGGAGTAATTTGGAGTGACTGGCTACTAATTTTCCTTACCACAATTTGAGAAATGCCACTCGTGATTAAGTAGACGTCAGTTAAGGTTATGCTGAAGATGCCACTATTTTCTTACCAGGGATAGAACATAGATTTTTACTGTCAAGGTATGTATTTAATGGCAGTTTAAACCAAATTCTGAAATAGCCTAGTGGAAGGAGAGGAAAAGGAGGTTATGGGGGATACTAAACACTGTTTCAGTGGCTTAAGGTACTTCACAGAGTGGGCTAATTTTTCCCACTGAAGAAGCTGGTTGGATGCGATGGCATTTCTTACCCAGTCTGCTGCGGGTGTCTCTTGGACTGTGTGAAAGGCTGAGAGAGAAATTGTTTTAAAGACTCTGAAGCAAAGACTTTTTTTTCAGTGTGTCCTTTTTCTTTTTTTGAAATGGACTTGGCAAGGACTTCTGCCTACTTTAGATTATCCAAACTGCTGGGATTATTGCCAGCATCATAATATAGCTGACTTTTTTTTTTTTTTATTGCCAAGACAGTGGCAGTGCACATGCACCATGTGTCTGTATTTTTCTGAGTGGAGAACCGAGGACAAAGTGGGATCAGCAGAAAATGCAGAACAATTGAAGTTGCTGGGATAAAAGGGGGGATGTTTTGGGACAATATACACATTGCAGACATGTGACCCATAAAGATGTGAGATTTTCTTATTCCCGTCCATCTCTTGTCTAGTTGGGTTGTAGACTTGTTGGAAGGGACACAAGGCCTTATCCACATATGCCCGCCACTTGGCACTTAAGGGTTTCTACATTGTTCCTGTGGTATGTCTAAAAAATTAAAAATTATACTAATCAAATATTAAATGCAGGGGTTTTTTGTTTCTTATATCTTTAAAACAGATACATGTAAGTGTTCATTGCATTAATCAAGATGCATTTCCTTCTGACTTCTTGGAAGAAATCTGTAGTGTCCATTAGACAGTTTACATGATCAAGTTCAAGATCATTGTCTCCTTTGTGAAAATACAAAAGTTAATTTACTCTAACTATAGTGCTCATCTAGCACTTTCCCCCCATTTTATATTTGGCATTTAAAGCTCTTTTATTGAGTTGCTCCCTCACATGCTTCATTCAGCAGGTGGCACTTTCTTTCATTATTAACAATTTTTTGTTTTTCTTTAAAGCCACTTGTTTTTGGTATCTTGCTTTGAGACCTTGTACTTTTACGGTATGTAACTTTTTTCAAGATCTGTTACAGGTAGATGCCATTGTACTAACCATCTAGTAAAGAGAAACTGGCATTACTGGGAAGGATTGCTATTTAAGAATCTGTCATCCATTGTTCTCCACCTTTTATCCAGTCCCTGTAACTGCAAATTTCAGCAGCACAAGCTTTCCTTGGCATGATTTTTTTTTTCCTTTTAAGTGTATGCAAAGGCCCCAAACAACTTTGCTGTAGCATGGAAGGTAGCAGGTAGAGTCTAATTTACAAGCTGTACTAGGGGGAGGGACTGAGGGAAGGGAAAGCCACTTAATGGCTGGAAAACTGGAAAATATGCCAAGTAAACTCAATCTTCGTTATCAGCAGTAATTGCTTACATATGCCCAACTTAACATTATATATCTGTGATTTCCTTTTGTAATAGTCATGTGTTTAAAGTTTTGTCAAGGACCATACTAGTTGAAGTGGGTTTAGTCAGCTTGTCATCTGCTGTCGTGGAAGATGGTTTTAATTGTTGGATTTTTATGCTCTTTCAATCAGAATGTTTCTTACAAGTACACTTATGCTTTACAAGATATACAAATCTTACAGATTGTCTAATTTGCCCTGTCTTCCTCACAGCTGTTTCTGCCTGTCATTGCTGTGGCTTGTCAGTTGGTGCTAACTAGTGTGTCTACTTGGATTGTATATTTTATTAGAATAGTGGGACAGTCATAAAAAGCATACAGGAGGGAGCCGACTGGAGCTCTGGGTATACAGACACATGTGAACAGGTATTAGAAGCATTGAACTAAGAAGTCATCTGAAAGTTTTTCTTTTTTTTTCTCTGTTTATCTGAAGAGGTAAAATATTGAGAGCCTGTTTCAAATTCCAAGTCTTTTGAAATTGGGCAGTGAAAAGAACAGGCAGCGCCAATTTAGAGATGTGTTTGAGATATGTCTGAATGATTTATCTTCAAAACAATTAAAATTGGTTGAACTTGCAACTTTACATGTCAAACTTCATGGTATTTTATTAGCCAAGGCCCAGGCATGAGGGAGCTACTGGGGTCTGCCTTCCAGAATCGGCGCTGCTCACCAGCCTCTGTGCAGCTCCAGTGATTTCCCTTTAAAATGTCTTAATCAATGACAGATACCAAGCATAATGTTGTATTTCCTATTTTACACAGCATCATACCCAAGTTGGAGGACCTTTGCTTTCACGAATGATCATTCGGCCTTGCACTGTCTGAGCATTTGCTTTAGTTGATGCTTGGGTGTTCCAAAGTGCGTGTTGGAACCAGCCCTTAAGATGAACAGAGTTACTGACAGAGCAAATGAAATAAGCACTGTAACAGTGCCTCTCAAATTGCCTGTTCTCTTCCACTTCAGGTGTGCTTTGAATGTCTGCTGTTGGTCATGCTTTGTCTTTTAATCTTGGTGTGGTGCACTAAGATGGAAAATTTGTGCATGCATTGTCTGCTCCCAGGCAGCGTGATACGCTGCTCAGACTGCAGCTGCTTCAATGGGTAGCCCTTTCTTTCTAATAAGTAACTTGCACTGAGAAACTAACAGAAACTCTTTTATTGCTGTTGGTTTTAGCATATAAAGTTGTGGTTTTTTGGTGAAAATTGAGATAAACAATGTAAGTTTAATTAAATAAAGCTTTTATATTATTTTCTTAATAGTGATAGAAATACAATTAACAGGGATTAAAGGGTAAGAACAAAGCCCAAAGCATTTTATCTTTGCAAAGGGTCAGTGTTGGATTAGCACTGGACTGACCACTGCTTCTCTGCATGATTAACTGTGAGCTAAATCCATATTTATACATGAAAATTTGTTTTCAGACAGGTGTGCAAAGTGCCTTAGGATAATGCACTAACACAGTGAATCTGGATCTGTAATGGTGAGCTTTATCACAGAAAGTGGATCTGACTTGTTTTGGAAGGTGGACTTTATGGTAGAATTTTAATGGAGAGTGGAGGTGACCATCTGTGCAGAGAGAAACACAGGGAGAAGACAGGCATGTAAGGAAGTGGTCTCTTGTGCCACACCAATAAGCTAAAGGTGTAAGCAAGCAGGTATGTGCAGGTTTCTGAAGAGAGAGGGGGGGAAAAGAACTTGTTGCAGACGGAAAGATGCCTTTGAAAAGCAATGCCGAAGTGAATTGCAGTGGGACTGTGCAAGTGTAATAGCGGCATTACAGCTGTGTAAGAGTAGTGGAAGCTTGTGGATAGAGGTAAAGCAGGAACAGTGTACTGAAAACCCCGTGTCTTTCTCTATTCTTCTCCAGCCCCTAAGTTGATTTAATAAATATGATTTTGCCTCTGAATGGAAGATGCTGCTTCCCTCTTACAGTAGCTCTGGCCTTTGCCAGGCTATTTGCTAAGTTGATGCAGTTCAAAAACCAGTTAGAGATTTGTGTGTGGTGTTGTTCAATTAATTTATATTAGTGAGCTGATAAGATTCACTAGAAAAAGGGGAACCCACTTGAACACCAGAGCACAAGCTAAGCAGCAGCATTGCATGATAAGGCAGCGAGAAGTCTGACATGTGCCAGGAGCAGACCTTCCCTTTGAAGGGGATCAAGTTGATCTTTTAGGTTGTATTTCAAATTTGTGTACAAAGTGTTCTCTCTTTAGTGCATGGAGATCTAGAGGAACATGCATTGTCTGGCATGGAAAAATACACACAGAAAATTAGCATTATTTTAAACCTGCCATGCCTCAAAGTGGAATGATGGTTGAGACCTGTGTTTTGATTGCTTATGTTAAATCCTGTCAATAAAAGCCTGGGCAATAGTCCCAATTCATCTAAAACAATCCTTTCAACCTACAGTTAAGGTAACTTTAGCTTGAACTTTCATGTTCACTGACTAATTTTCTGGTGTTAAGTGGTGATATTTTTGTTTGCTTAAACTGTTCTAGAAAGATGCAGACCAAGTACTGAACATAGCCTGACATCATCCAGATCTGCCTAGAGCCACTCTTCTTTTTTATTTTTTTTTTTTTTGTAGTGACTTTTGGGGAACATTTTGGGCATTGCAGCTGGCTTTTACAAACAAAGGAATGGGGAAATTAATCTCCAGTGTAATTAGTGCAGCATTAGATTCATTCGTCCATAGTGATGATCATACAGCTTTTGCAGTACAGTTTAAATTTGACATTATTGTAAACGCTTGCTGACGGGACTCCAGGCTTCTGGTACACTCTGTACCTGAAGAAGAGGCAGCAAAGCTAACATAGCAGGCAACAGGCACTGGGTATTTTTAAGGAGAAGGGGAATCTGGCAGCCTGTTAACCTCTGGGCGGCAGCAGCGAACAATTTTCCTTGCGAGGGACGGGGCTTTCCCCCCGGAGACCCAGCTACCCTGCCTTTCCTACAGGGCCCCCCATCACAGCGGGACGTGCTACTGCTGCCCCAACTGTCTGTGATTTCCTGAGTTTTCCTGAATTTATGGAACTTGATGGGTTTTGTGGGGTGTTTGTTTGTTCATTTGTTTGTCTTGGGTTTTGTTTGTTTGTTTTTGTGGTGTGGGGGTTTTTTGTTGTTTGTTTTTGTTTGGTCTGGGTTTTTTTGCTGTTTGTTTACCCAAATGAAATACTTGGATGTTAAGATAGCTGCAAGTCTGGCCAGGCTGACCCTTAGGTGTTGGCTGGAGCAAATCTGAGGACTGTGGAGTCCTTTCAATGCCAGTGTGGATCCAGCTTATGCCATGGCTTCATCACAAAGACTTCACCTCAGAGCCCAGCCTTTCTGTTAACAGGTGGGCTGTTGCGTTCATCTGCAGTCCGTGCCTTTGCCTCCATATGTAGTTTTTGGTAAGAAAAAAAAGAAGTGTATGTGTCCTCCTACTGAGCAAGGCTGTTCTTATATCGGTATTGAACAGTTCCTCTACAGGCAGACATTGTCAGTGACAGTGCTAGCTGGTTGTAGCTATGTAGAGGTACTTTATCTGTGCAGACAAAGCAGGTTCTGCCTTCTCTTTGCCAGCTGGTAGTAAAAGTGCTTTTCAGGCAGTTTCCTCTGCCAGAACCGATGGAGGAAATAGTGTTGCATGGGTATGTGGTGGCCTCAAGAACAGCTATCAGTGGTAGCGCAAGACTGACTTTTAAGTATGGTACTTATCTGATTATTAATACGGGGGAAATGCTTTTGCTTACAGATGGAGCAAATCTGCTTCAGAAATTAGAATGACAGTACGGAGTCATTTTATAGAGCAGAATTAGACTCTGACAAGTTTTATTTAAAAACCTTGATACTCTCTATCTCAGGAGCTACCTGTAGAATGCTTTAATTTTTCTCAGCATATTTCCATTAAATTACCGAAGTACATACAAAGCTAGTACCTCTGACCTTTCCCTTTTTCAATCCAAGATAAAGAGCTGGATTACAGTCAAATACCATGCAGTTTCTCTACTACTGAATAAAGAAGTTAATAAAGGTTTTGTAAACAGCAGATAAGCATGAATCAAATATTTTTACATAACATAAAAACAGAATGGTCTAAACAGTTGAAGATATTTTTTAAGCAATGAGACAATTTTTCCTTCCTAGACTCATTTTTTGTTGTTATTTTTATTAAAAAATATTAAAGTATACCTAGTTTATAATCTTTTATACGTATTTAAAGACTAAATATTACTATTTTACTCAGAAGCCTGGGAATACCACCAGATGCCTATTAATCTGTGGCTTACTATAACTACCCCTTTAAGTGCTATCTTTCTGAATGAGAAAAGCAAATAGCTGATGAATTGCATTGAAAAAGTGATGTTCTTCTAAGACAAGGATTTGTGCAAAAGCATATTCTAATTGAAATTCTTTCCACTGTCTCATGCAGGGACAGACTCTTTAGATTTCTACCACCTCCACCCCTATTTTTTTCCTTTTTTTTCCCTCTTTTCTCTATTCTCTTTCCTCTTTTCTCTTTTCTCATTTCTCGTTTCTCGTTTCCCGTAGTTCTTTTTTCTTTTCTCTTTTCTCATAGTTCTTTTAGTTCTCTTTTCTCTTAGTTCTCTTTTAGTTCTCTTTTCTCTTAGTTCTCTTTTTTCTCTTCTCTTTTTTTTTTCTTTTTTCTTTTCCTTTTTTCAGTTTTTTTAAATCCACCTACCCCCATAATTCCCAGGCCTAAAATGAATAGAATAAATGACACTTAGCTGTCCTAAGATGAAGCCAGGCCATCCAAGTAAACTGACTATTTCTCTGTCTACAGAGACAACGAAGTTGCTAAGTCTGTAGTGAAATATAGTGTTAGAACATATTTTCTTTCTCCCTCTTGGGCTCATTCGGATCTGCAGTTAATGAACATAGCAGACTTTAGCATGGTCACATTAAGAGAGGTTTCTGATTTCTCAATGATTTGAGAATCCTCCACCCTGTTTCCCCAAAACCTTAGCTATGCCAAATTAGCATCTCATAAAACAAGCCCTGTCTACTTTAGCTTTAATAGTATTATCTGTCTTTGTTGTGTTTAAGCATGTTTTCCCTTGATGTGGTTATTCTGAAATATTTTGATTCTTGAAGCCCTGTGACATTCAAGTAACCAAGACAATCACAGCTGTCCTGCATTATTTTTGGATGTCATCATATGTACCACTTGACTGTTTCATCTGAGTAATCTAGGGACAATGATGATGCCACTGAAAGTCTCAGTGGATGTGGCAGAATAAATTGAGAGTCCTTCTCAGAAGGAACTATTGTGTCAACTGAAAAACAATGGCAAAAATGCTGCATCCTGTTTCAAAACCACCTGATACAGGTTTGCACAGCTTTCTGCAGGCTGTCAGGAAGTTTTCTGTGCGAGTATGAACCCCTTCCTTGCTCTGAGCTGGCTGGAGGGCCTCTCAGTATGGTATAAGCCTCAGACAGGCTCTCACAGGGGGAGAGGACCTTGCTAGTAGCCGTCCACAGAAAATGCTGGTACTGATAAAGCTCTGGGCATTCAGGGAACTGTCTGTCTGGCATAGTGGTACCTCAACTGTAGGCATACTCTTCACTGTTGAAATGCACAGACTTATGCTTGTCACCCATAATTTAAGATTAGTTAAACCACAAGGCAGAAAGCTGCATAAAGTAATCCAGAGAAGAAAATTACAAGTCTTTGATTGAAAAAAGCCCTCAGGCACTAACTTTAACTTGCTGGAAAATGCCTTGCTCCCCAAAGGACCCATTCACCTGCTGCAGGAAAGGTGAGACAGGTATTTCAAAACAGAAAACCAGCTACTTTGTGGAATCTTCTGCTTAATATTTCATGTGGTGGTTGCCAGAGGTCTGTCCTCCAGACTGCATGCTTCCACCATGTTATCTTGTGTCAGCTCTAGCATTAGTCAGAGCTCTCTATATTGAGCTACGTCACAAACCAATCAATAATCTAACCCTTCTCCTCTCAGCTGTCCCATTTGTGTGTTGAGTCAGTGCATAGAGGAATCAAGAAGGTACCAGAGCTGCCATCAGCAAGATGGTGGGACTGGATAGTGGAGAGATGAGGGGGCAAAGTGCATTTAGAAAGAAAAAGAGTGAGGTGGCTGCTAAGTAAGCTGAGCTCCCCGAGGTGTGATGGCCTCGATGTTTGCAGTGCCCCAGTGGGACCTGGTGGTACTGGTTAGAATCTCTGCTTCTCCTGACGGGACAGAAATTGGTCTCTTCCATGTCAGGAAGTGTTTTGGCCCACAGCCATTAGCCTGCATTGTACTCTAAGTAAGAGTTTTGCCTTTGTGTGGCAGCAGCATGCAGGGACAGACTCTGGATTCCTGGACTAAATCCTTCAACCAACGATTGCTTGGAACAGAGGAGAGTGGGTGTCTGGAAAGATTCTTCTGGTTTGTCAGGGTACTTTCGTAGCTCTTTATTGAAGCAGGGCCTGTGACCCACACCTTTCCAACCAGCCAAGTGCTGCAAACACCAAGCTGTACAGTCTTCCTTTTACTGTCACCTGCTGACCCATTATTTACTTGGTGCAAAGTGGAACAGCTAGAGGGGTGGGAGAGACCCGCTCCAAGCTGTATGTGAATGGTTAGAGCAGTACTATGGAACTTGTGCATTAAAATCTTGTTGGACAGGTAAGAAAGCACTTGCCAAGGACACTCAATTCTGACTCCTGATTAAAAGAGACAGCAGTCCTTTTAATCCTGCTCAGGTTTAGTGTGGAAACCCTGTTCCCTTACATGTCTTGAAGCACATCTACTTGAATAGGTCCTGTATATGAGCCAAGTGAGGTGGAAAACAAGGCTGGTGATTTGTGTCAAGTCTGAGGCTATGAGGAACACCAGGTCAGCAGAGTAAGTGCTCAGGCTCTGGATATCTCTAGGTGGCAAGAAGCTGCTGAGCTTGCCGTGCAAGCTTCTGCATCCCGTCCGCATGGTAGATGCAAGTACTGATTCCTTCAGCCAAGGTAATTAATTTAGGGTGTCTCATGTATTGGAAAATTGGGTAATCCCCAACATTTAAGTCCTTCTAATAGACATAAACCAAGCTGCATACTGAAAATAAAGCACAGCTGTGGTTGTGCATGCTTGTAAGCTGCCACCTCACTGAACTGCAGTGGGGGTCTAAGAGAGACGCTTCCTGCGGTTTCAGGAAGCTCCTCATCCTGTTGTTGCTGTGCAGAAGGGCCATGCAAATTCATACCATCCCTAGAGCCAAAGTAAAGCAGCCATTCTTCTCAGTGAGTGCCAGGATTGTGCCTGCTGGGTTGTGTGATGTCCAGAACAGCAAACATCTATCACATTCAACTCCCAGGGCTCAGCTGTGCCTTGAAGACATGGTTTAGCTTTTAACAGAGCTGATCAGCACACAATGTGCTGACTGTCATTCTTAAAGAACAAAATGACAGATGGGCTTATGATACATTTGTCTGGAGGTAGAGAATGAGAAGAGCAACTTGGGTACTAATTACCTTCTCATCACTGAAGGGAGAAATGGCTCTATGCTTGACACAATTTGCATGGACATGGCAAAATTAATTACCTTTTTCACCCTCAGCTGTCCCAAGGCTGAGCTTCACACCATTGTCTCCAGTGTGGCTCTGAGATTTGAATGCAGCCATTTGCGTTCAGCAGAGCAGCACAGACATAATGTGAGAGCTCAAGAATTTTAAAACGCGTCTGCCATCAGGCTGTTCTGCAGCACGAGTACTGCTGAGTAACAGCAATGGGTCATATCAATGCCTGTCACCATTGGTTCTTTTTGTTGCCTTTCTTTTTTACTCTATTTGTATCTGAGTATCAATAAAATAACTATTCTTTCAGATTTGTTATTCAGGTTACTATTTCTAAACTGGTATGGCTGCTTTTACATAAAAAGAAAACTCCTGATAAGCTGTGAACTAATACATGCAACACTGATTCCATTTCATTGTTGTTGTTGTACTTATTTGTTGCATAGGTTTTGAGATGAGTTTCTGATGCATGAGAAATTGCATCCAGCTGTGCAAGAAGGCTCAGTAATCTTAGGAACCACTGGCTACTGGGGGGTGAGCTAAAATGACCAAGTTGTGTCCTTAATGGCTGTTATGTGCCAGACAAAATATCTTGACTTTAAATTATATTTAAAATTGGTTACAGATAAATGCTGGTAAGTTCCTTTGTATGAAAAGACTTTGTAAGATATTGTTCATTACATGTTTCAATTGACTTTTTCTTTAATGCTGCTTTAACACTTATGTCCCATGACAGGCCCATTGTTATTCTAACAATTCAAGAAGTAGATATGTTAAATGCTGTAAAACAAATTTGGTTTATCACTTAATCCTATGCCTAAAGAAGGTTTAGGTTTGGAAATGTTTTCAAAATTGATCAATGACGTTTCTCAACTCAGACTCCAAACGTCTTCACTAGTTATTGGCATAATTTCAGATGATTATGCAGGTGGTAGTGGGGGAAATATTAAAAGCAGTGTGTTGCTTGCATAGGTATGAAAATGGGAATCTTTTGCAGGGCAGAATTTGAAAAATAAAATTAGAACAGTGAAGCATAGCTATCTGACAGTGGAAAAAGAAGCTGAAAGCTTAGGGAGTATAGATGCTGCTAGTATTCCGTTAAAACTCTACGCTGTTTTCCTGGTTTTGAAAGCTGGTGCAAAACCGATTTCAGCAATACAGTCAGTATAATGGGAATTCTATTTGTTTAATTTTTGAGACTGCTTTGACAGCAATGAGGTGGCTGACCCATAATGGCAGCAATTTGTTTTCCTTTGGTTTGGTTATGGTGGGTCTTTATTGTGGGTCTGATCAGTAGCAGGAGGTTACATCTTCATCTGGTTCTAATTCAGAGTTTCTGGGTGGTAAATCTGAAGAATGTCATTTCAAAGTGTTGATAAGTACTTAAGTGCTGCTCACAGCCTAGCAAAGACAAAAAAAAAAAACCAAACCAAAAAAAACCCCAAAAAACCCCACAACCTGATGTTGTAATTGGAGCCTTTTTTCTTTTGAAAACAACCCCCTTCACAACAGATTTCACCATCTACTTTTGTTACTTTTGGCCTTTTCAATTTATCTTCAGTTAGCTTGGCTGGTGTGTTTTTCATCTTTCTCCTTCAGTTTCTCTGTTCCCTCCCAATATCCAAAGCACAAACCGTATCAGTGCTGTGACAATGAGTGAGTTGCACCTTCTCCACAGCATTCAGATATTTTTTTCATGGCTCTCCGTGTGAAGTCCACCTTCCCTCTTTCCTTCTTGAGCGCCGTGTACTCATAGGCCTTCAGCTTGCTGTAATAGTCTGAGAATTTGTTGTAGAGAATAGATATGGGCATGCCGTTCAGGATTATTCCAAACGCAATGCAGAGGAAAGCAAACAGGCGGCCAAGGTGAGTCTCTGGACACATATCTCCGTATCCCACTGTAGAGATGCTGACCTACAGGCAAACCAACATTCAGCTTATTAGCTGAGAAGAAACATACAAACAGGTATGTTCAGGGATCAGGGACAATTTTAAAGTTAGTGTTTTTGCACTTTGGATCATAAATCTGAAATCTCTGCTGCTTTTTTTTTCTTTTTTTTTTTTTTTTTTTTGTACTGTCCATCTTATGCAAAAATCCCTAATTAAAAAAAATAAATCCCTCTCATGCAGTAAAGGAAGACAAGAGTGCAGTTTGATACCTGTCAGGAGGATTTTTTAAAACTTTGTCCTGCAGAGTGAATTTACAAACAATTTCCGCACCAGCCTGTCCAGAAGGTGGGTTTGCTCGGCTGCAGTGAATGGATAGAGATGGCTCCAGATCACGCAAATCCAGTGATAACTGCAGCACTGCTCCCTCATCATGTCACTTGGAACAGATGCTCTGTATCTAAATCCTGTGTGCTTATAAAACCCAGTATTTTGGGCCTTATTCTGTGGATCGTATTTGGAGTATTACCTTTGTCATATATATTTTTTGAACCAATGAAAACCACATGAAAAGCTTCAGCTAGTTGTGAAATGTATTTTTAGAATGTTTGCACTATAGGAAGAAGTGACCCAGGACTTTGAAGATTCTAGATAAAATCCTCCTTTAACGGTTACATACGTACAAAGAGCTGTGGAAAAAACAAATATCTTTCTCTGTTGCCTGGAAGTTTTTGCTTGCAGTGTATGCTCCCAACATATATGTTTATAGTGATGAATTGTTTGATCTTCCTGCTCAGCTGTATGTCAGAACTTACAAAGTAAGGTTTGTATGTGCCTTCAGAAGGGAACATTCCTGTTTGGTTTAGCTGACAGGTACACAGGTGGGAAATTTTTACTGAATTCCCCTTTGAAGAAGGGTTTGGGGGTTTAAAATATTTTTTGTGGGAGTGATGGTATTTAGTGTATCTGCTTCATATGGATCTGTACATTTTGTCATCACATTATCTACATAGTTTCACAGACTTCTTTCTTCTCGGCCCTCAGCATTTTCTCTTTTTATCGTATGGATGTATGAAGGAACTGTGTTTTATATGGAGCCAGTACTATACCAAGTACTGCAATACTTCCTTTGTAAAATTTAGTTTCAAAAATTCATGGATGTTGCTTATGGGGGTGCAACATATGAATGATGTACTCCCGAACAGGCAGCCCAAGATAACTCCTAATTTATGTACTTCTACTGCACACATCTTGATTTTTTATGGTTTTTACATTTATATATATATGAATTTATATATAGATACAACTTATTTTTCTCTCCCTGGTAAATCTTGCAGGCTTCTGCCATCTGGCACTTCCTAGTCTGCAAGGGATCTTTTTCAGCCAATAAATTTTATTTAATTTTTTTTTCACAGTATCTCCACACACTGTGTGCATCTGTGAAATAATAATATAAAACTTTGGCAAAAATAAACCACAGGCAGTAAGACTTTTGCTGTAATATCCTTGTAGCTTTAGCACTGAAATAAGTCTTTGGAAGGTCACGGTGTTCAGCCTGCCATCCTTTAACATGCTAAATAAAACATTATTTCAAACGAAGAAAGCATTAGGGTGCATGAGACAGCACTGGGTAAGCACATTTGTAGGATGCACCTGGTGCTTCCTGTGGAATAAAAAGGATTAGTCACTTGGTTTAATGGAAATTAAGTCACTGGATTTGAATGATAATACAGGATAAATATCTCCAAAAATAAATACAGAGATGAGGGCAAGATGTTTATCTCCACCAGCCAGGACAAAGCCATTATCCTGTGATAAGGGTCTGTTCCACTGGCACAGTCTTCTACACCGCCTGTGGCAGTTTGGGAGGGATACTTCTCCTCCTGTGTGTGTGTGAGACTATGAACGCTGTCGGATTTTAATGAAATTTGAGTGATCTGCACATCTAAATTTTCACTCTTAAAGAATGAATAGGCTTTAAAAAGAGTTTTATGCCTTGGAATTGCAATGTGCGTGCTACAGCTCCTCTTTTGGAGACACTTGCTCAGCTAACTAGGCCTTTTTCACACAGTCGTAGTCATACAGGTTTCTCAGGGGTATCTAAATTATCATGGTGCACTAGCTTGCAGAAATGAGTCCTGAAAATTCTGCATATATCCTGCATGTTTAGAAAACAAAACAGAAGGCTAATGTATTCTGGTAATGTATGAAGCACAAATTTTTTCATAACCTGTGTGTATCACTTAAAGGTGACCTGTGAAAGTCACATTGCAGGACCCTTTCCTTTATTCACTGATTTTTCCCTCCTTCCCATGCCCCAACTTAAAGACTATTCAGCACATGTACATATGTATGTACATATATAATTGTCTACATTGTCTGTAGGGACAGTTTTTCTGCCATGCACTGAGTCACTACAAACATATGTAGGGGAAACCACAACATCTCATCAGCCATAGCTGAAGGAGAAGTGCAGGCCATGGGCTCACAGGGATGCTGGCCAGGAGAAGTGACCTTGGATGTGTTGGGATTGCTGTCCTGTGGGCCCCACAGGCAGCCTGATGCATCCAGTGCCTATTCTGATCAACAAACGTGAGAAGATCTTCTGACTCCTTTCCAGTCCATTTGCACAAGCTTCCTTCCCCGGGGAAGCAACTGGGACATAGCAGCCCCACAGCCAGGCCCAGGCATCAGAAGTGCTTTTGGAGCCGTGCCATAAACATGGATTATGGAGGCCAGCATCAGCTGCTGCAGGATGAAATGTGTGTGATGACAGACTAGAACAAACCTTAGAGTTATGTACAGCCAAGACATGGGGCCTTTGCCTTCTCTCAGCACCTGCAACATCTAGCTGCCCTCTGATTTGATCCGGGCTGCTATAGACACACGTATCTTCAGCTGCTGTTTTCCAGCTCTGAAATGGTGCAGGCAGCAGCACAGGCAGGCATCAACTTCCTCTTCTCCCCAGTGCCATTGATAAAACCAACCCCCTCCCTGCCAAAGCATTGCTATAGAAATTATAGTTGTGAGACTGCCATACTTGTGCGTGAAGTTTATCTGTTAAATATTTATTTACAACCTGCAGCTCCCTCTCCATTGTCTGCTAGTCTTGATAAACCCAGAAGCTTTTCTTTTGTCTTCACAACCCACCCTGAAGGATACAACTATCGTTTTGATCTCACAATAGTTGGAGAAGTATTGGTTAGCCTTCTATACGTGCGTGTACGTCCATCCTTGGGTGTTAATGCAACCCAAGTCTGGAGCTGAACAGCTTCACAAGCCTTTCAGAGGTAAATTACAGTTTTTGGATGCTGGAACAGTTCTGCTAGGACATTGCCAGAGCCAGGAGACATGTAAACAAGGTGGACACCTTTAAACTCTCACAGCTCTGTGTTCCTGGCTAAGTCTTCGTGCCCCTGAATGTTATGAACTCAACAGCCCAGAAGATGCTGCCTCAAAAACACCCTTCTACATAACACAGTGTAGTACAAGTCAGTGATAGTTCAGACCTCTCAAGGAGATGTGCCCAAATACCTTAGAGTGCTAACCCAGTGGCAGTCTCTAGAAACGAGGTAATTCTGTCTTCATTTCTGAGACTATTCAGCTGAAACTCAGACAGTTACCCTCACTCCAAGTGCTTGGGATGGGACTAAAATCACGCTCGTTCTAGGAGAGGTTGCAAAAAAAAGATTCAAGGTGACATTAAGCAGCTCTCAGTACTGAATGATGTGAGATTCAAACCAGTGACCTAGATGTAGAAGGCAGTTTATCCCATTATCAACCCCTTGAGCCATTCTGCTGCTTCTTGTATTTATTCATCATCAAGCCTGTCATGGTATAAATAACCACCAATGTTTTTTGTGTGTGCAGACATGTGCCTTAGATGTGCCATCTAACCAAACACAATCCCTTGTGGACAACAACTGTTGGTCCTAATGGATTTTTAATGGCCAGAGCTCTGGAACCGCTTTGGCTTTGCAAGTCTGAGGGACCAGACTATAGTTAATAAACTATGTCTTATCATCTAGCAGTTGTGTGATGGGTTATAGTACAACTGCAAAAAGAGCAAGAATGAAAATCCTGTGTCCAGCTGCAAAGAGCTAGCTTGATGCAACATATTTTTTTCTTTTTTTTTTTTTTTTTTAATTTTAGCAACACTGACAATGGGATTAAATGGGGAAATGCTTTTCTTTTTTTCCCCCCCACTTCTTCTTTAGAAGGGCAAGTACTGTCTGCATTTGGTCAGACAGGAATTTCAACACTGTCTGGCCGATTAAGCTTTGATTTAAGCTTACAACAGAGGTAAATGAGTGTGCATGAGTGTCCTGTAAGCTCAGAATTCAGAGCAGATGTTCACTGATCTGAGCCTGCCATTTTCAAGACCGTCAGCAACTCTAGCAATGAAGGGGAGGGGAAGGGAGGTAGGGTCTCTGGCTACCCAGCAAGGTGAGATGTATTTACTTACGGCAGCCCACCACCAAGCATGGGGGATGCTGGTGAAGTTGGTACTGGACACATCATGCTCCACTGTGTAGACCATGGCAGAGAAGGCGAAGATACCCATGGCAATGAAGAGCAGAAGGCAGCCCACCTGCTGGTAGCACTGGCGCAAGGTAAAGCCAAAGGCACGCAGCCCTGTGGAGTGGCGGGCCAGCTTGAGGATGCGGAAGATGCGCATGAGGCGCATGATGCGAAGCACTTGTCCCACCTTACCCACTCGTCCCACCTTCTCAATATCATGCTCGTGCTGAGATCCCCGACCTCGGGGCTGGTCGTCATCAGCAAAGCATTCGAGCAGCAGCTGCAGGTAGAGGGGCAGGATGGCAATGAGGTCTACTGCATTGAGGGCGCTGCTGGCAAAGCGGCGCAGGTCTGGGGTAGAGACCAAGCGCAGCAGGTACTCCAGTGTGAAGAATGCGATGCACAGGGTCTCAATGTGCTCCAAGACAGGCCGGCTCTCCCCACTCTTCCGGTCTACCTGCTGCATCTCCTCCACTGTGTTGAGTGCCAGGGCCACCACGGAGATGAGCACGAAGAAGCTGGAGGCCACTGCCATCACCTTGGCAGTGACAGAGGAGAAGGGCTTCTCCATGAGGTTCCAGAGGCGCCAGCGCTGGGGACCATAGTAGCGCATGTGGTGGAAGAGCTGCTCATTCTCTTGAGCCTCTGCCTGGGAGCGCAGCTCACGCTGGACCTTCAGCTGCTCGCTCAGCTCGTCACGGCGCTCCTCAAAGCAGATGCGGCAACAGCGAGGTGTGTATTTGAGCCGCACGCCCCAGTAGCTCAGTTCCTCCAGGAAGCTACGGGGGCACAGCTCATCCCGCACGCGCAGCACCCCTGAGGCATAGAAGTTGTACACCAGCTGGAAGACAGCCGGGTCTCGGTCAAAGAAATACTCATCTACCTGGGCAGCGTAGTCATCACACAGGCCCAGCTGGCAGCGGCGGTCAGTGGAGGTAGCCAGGCGGCCCAGGCGGGTCTTGGGATAGATGGCCACTGCCTGGTAGGTGAGTCGGTAGCTTTGGCCACCAACGTTGATGTTCAGCATGGACGAAGTGGAAGGCCTGGCTGGGGTTCCAGAAGAAAGGGCAGGGGAGCAAGGAATGGATGACGAGGGCTTGCTTTCTCCCTCAAATGGGTTTCCACTTGGCCATTTTCCTTGCTCTTTCTCTTCTTCTTCCTCATCTTCATCATCCACATAATAGTTGTAATTCCCCTCAGGTCCCAGGAGCAGTAGGGGCTGGGAGTGCAATGGAGCAGTAGCAGAAAAGCCACTCTGCCTGTCTGCATACAAGCCTTCATTATCCTTCCCCTTGTCAAGCTGCAGGAGGACGTTTGGTGCTTCTCTCTCTCTGCCTTTATGCTTTAGGAAAGGAAACTGACGCTGCATGTTAAACTGCAACATACTATTTTTCCTTACTCTTCTCCCTTCTTTGCATTCACTTGATCAAGGAATTAACACCAGTCCCTCCTAACACTAATGAATGCTGGCAATCCTGTTTTCTTCTCTCTTTATCTAGGTAGTATCATGCATAGCAATGTCTCTGCATTTTTCTCTCTGCCAGCCACCACTCCAGTTGTTGTGAAAGCTCCGTGTGGGATATAGACACACGAAGACTGCTGTTGACCGTTTTAATCTTGCTGACAGGGAAGATCTGAGTGCTTAGAGGAGGGGATTTAAGGGCTATTATCCTGTTCCAGCTTCATCTCCCTCAGGCTGTGACGTGAATGATTGTGGATCTATAAATCTATGAAAAATCAGTAGGGGGAAAAAAACCCCTAAAATTTTATTGCTAATAAACCCCATACATTTTCCTAATTTAAGTATATATAGATTAAAAATAATCTCAAAATGAAAATGTGTGAGGGGTTGTCGGTAGGAAAGAGAACGTTGTAGATTTCTTTCATGTAGATGAGTATAGCATATCTTGGGTTTCGTTAACAAAAATAATGAATAATTGATATGCAGATAATGGGTAGGAATTCACTAGTGTAGCTCTTAAAATGTTTTTGAAAGGTGAGCAAATAAAAATAAGCCCTTTTCATTCCTGGTTAGAATACCTCCATCTGGTTAAGGGATGAGGAAAGTCGCAGTCTGTGCCTAAAGCTTTGCTGTGCTCTGGGAGCACAGGAGTCACGCTCCTCTGGACACAGTGGAAGTAAAGGGCAGGGGTATGAAGGGGTTTCCAGCACTCCACTTCAAACTCTATATGAGCTGCTGAGAAACAGAATACAGCTGGTTTTGTTTCTCTTGCAAGGCATGTTTTATAGCATAAAGTTGCACTAGGTACCTAGCACGACAGGAGAGAAGCTTTCTCTTTGTTTTGATGGAGGTTTCATCCTTTGCTCTGATTGAGCTGTCACAAGCATCTCCAGTAACAATGAGCATCCTGAGAGCCAGTTTACTCCTGCTTGTCACTGGGAGCACTGCAGCTGAGCTAGCACTCCTGTAAAGTACACACAATAAAGGGATGGCTCCTTCAGCATGCTCTTAGCCCCTGAGTTACAGCTTCTTAACACCAGCTTGTTTTTCCACCTGTATCCAGGCTGCTGCAGGAAGGTGCAAGGTGCTAGAAAACTGCGAGCTTTAGCAACACTGTCGCTGGTCTGGAAGGCCTTCCATCTGCCGTCCTGTAGGCTGCCTTCCTCTCTCAGCTCCCTATGCTTTCACACAAGCCACTGGGACAGTGTATCCCACAGCCCCTGCAGCATTATTTTTCCTTTGTTGTCCTCAAGCCCCTGTTCTTGTACATGCAAATCCCAATACTGTTGTTTTGGTGGCATGCCCTGTGAAGCAATTGCTGTTCCCATGAGATTCGCCCCGTCTTTTTTTTTTTTTTATGTACTTGCTCTTGACAAACAGAAAGACATTATAGCTGAGCATTTTGCACTGCTTTTGTTCTCAGACTGCATCCTAATGGGTGCGCCATACTGAATAGTTCAAGGCTTCTTCAGAGCACACTGTTTAAGGTCTGGATTATTGGCAATTCATATTTAGCTGAGCTTGCAAGTGTTTTGCTCCATGAATTTGTCTCCTCTGCCTGTTCTCTTTCTTGATAAAAAAAAAAGACAAGGCCCCCTATCAATAGGGATTGTCAGTGCCTTATTGCAGATATCAACCTGCTTTGCAGTTTGCTTTGAACATTAAACCATGCCATGGTGAGCCCTTTGTTAGCAACCTTCATGCAAATTAATGTCCAATTTCAAGGCTGTTACTTTCTCCTAAGCAAACTAATTCAGACATAAGAAAAAAAATAGTCTGCAATGCTGTAATTTCACTACTGAAAATTCTTGAATGTTTCTTACTCAAGATTCAGACTAGACTATGACCATACTCCTCTTCCAGCCTCCACTGTAGCGTTTCATTTTGCTTTTTGTCAGGCTCCCTGGTCTCACTTTTGAGAAGTATCCAATAAGGCGTATTGCTCACTACTCAAGAGATAATTTTCATACCATACTGCAGCAACAGGAGCTTCTACAGGGTGAGCTTTATGACTGTCAGATGCCAGCACCTCATGCACCTGGACTAAGATCTTGGACATCACTACTAAGCAAAGTAAGAAAGATTGCTAGCTTCACTTCTTCTAAAACTAATTGTTTTGACCTACATATTCTTGGGAATGTAGCTCTCAGGCACCCGGTAGACTCTGCTCAAACTTGCCTCTAACCGACAAAATAATTTAAAAAAAAAAGCTTTATTTATGTTCTTTACTTTGGGGTGAGACTTGGTTCTGAGCTGCTAGGCTCTCAGCCTAGGTAGATAAGAAAATGAAGTGACCAGAAAAGGCTACTTCCCCCCTCTTTTTTTCCTTATAATAAGCTGCCTTATTCATGTGCTGCTTATCTTTGTGTCATTAGTAAGAATTGCTTAACATCCTCTTGTATGGGGAAGAACAGTCTTCGGGCTGCTGAAGGAGCTTGCTACTAAGCTCCCCTCGGAATATGCTTTTGAAGGTACTGGGGTCCATGAATGCTGGTCCCTTTTTAAGAGCCATCTCTTGAGAGTGCAGGAGCAGGCAATTCCGAATGTTGGAGGTCAAGCAAGTGCAACAGATGGCCTGCTTGGCTGAGCAGGGATCTTCTTCTAGAACTTATGTGGAAAAGGAAGGTGTATGTACATTGGAAACAAGGACAGGTGACACAGGAGAACTACAGAGATGCTGTTTGCCACTGCAGGGAGAAAATTTGTGTGACCAAAGCTTGATTAGAGTTCAAGCTGGCCAGCACTATGAAGGACAACCAAAAAGGCTTTTAAAAAATATTTTAACAACAAAAGGAGGATCAGAGGTAACATTGGTCTGTTACTTCATGAGGTCGGTCACCTCCCAAATAAGGACATAGACAAAGTGGAGGTATTTAGCACCTTCTTCACATCTGTGTTTAATACCAGTGATGGGCCCTTGGACTCTCAGAGCCCTGTGTTGGAAGACCGTGACTGAGGGACTGAAAAACTCCCAGCTGACCCTGAACTTGTTCAAGAGTTGCTGCTCCAGCTGGATGCACATAAGTCTATGGGGCCTGATGGGATTCATCCCAGCGTACTGAAGGAGCTGGCCAATGTTATTGCAGGAACTCTCCATTATTTTTCAGTGGTCTTGGGAGTCTGGAGAAGTGCCATCTACTGGAAGCTGGCAAATACTGTCTGAATTTTCAAGAAGGGTAGGAAGGAAGACCCTGGTAATTACAAGCCTGTCAGTCTCACTTCAGTGCCTGGTAAAGTTATGGAGAAGGTTATCCTGGGAGTTATTGAAAAAGACTTGAGAAACATCACAGTCCTTGGTCATAGCCAGCATGGGGTCACGAAGGGAAAGTCCTGCTTAACCAACTTAATTTCCTTTTATGATGAGGTCACCCATCTAGTTGACCCAGGGAAGCCAGTTGTTGTGGCTTTTTGGGATTGTAGCAGAACTTTTGATACTGTCTTTCACAGTATCCTTCTGGACAATATGTTCAGCACACAGCTAGACAAGTGGTGGACCCCATATTAAACCTTCACACATCAGTGTTCCCTGCACCTACAAGGAAAGAGAATGCAGAGAGAGACAGCTCTACACATAGGCAAGAGGCAGAGGGACAGAACGTGCAAAAGATGACTGGGGTTAAGCTGGCAGCTTGGTACCTGAGGAGTTAGGCTGTGTCAAGCAGTGTAACAGCAGTGATATTTGTCCAAGGAGTGTACCTGCTGGCTGCAGCAATGTACCTGAGCCCAGGGACCTAGGACAAGCTATGTGAGCTACCATTGCTGACTGTGTATCAATGTGTCCTTGTCGGTATCCTCCTTCCACCTCAGCCACTCTGTGCTATCTCTTCTGTCTCCCAGTGAACTTCTGCTGATTGTTGTAAATCGCTGCTTTTTTTTAGCAGATACAGCCACAATGTTTACTGTAGCTGGTCCCTAGATCCTTTTGCAGAGAAATCCCTGTCATGTCATCCAAAAGCATACTCAGGCGGAATTTCCCACAAGGAACACAGCAGGTACTGGTCAGCCAAAGTCCAGAGCAACTTACCCCAGCTCTTAAACCTGCGTCATGTGAGGTGCGTTACCATCTGCGTATGTACCAACTCTCACTAGGCACTAGGCACATTCAAGAAAAGTATGATTCTGGCTACAAAGCTGAACACTCTTCATTCTGCCCTAAACTCTGTGTTTGAAACAATCAGAAGACTACAAGGAGTATTGTTATACAGATGGTGTTAAATAGCAGAATAAAACAGTTCTTTTGATAGATATGAAAGGATTATAATTAGCAGAGGGTAGGACAAGCCCAAATCTCTGGGCAGCAACAGTAAATGATATTGTAATGGATTGATGCCTGTTCTATTAAATCTTGAGCCCAGCTGTGTAACTTTTTAAGGGGTAAGATGGTTTGGGTAAGGTGATTTGGCTAAGATCTTGCAATGAACTGTGAGAAGGAAAGCCAGCAAATGTTGACTCAATATTTTGAAGAAGCCATGCTGTAACATGAGACGAAGTGAGGCATTGGAGACATGTAGAGGATCAGATAGAGAAAGCAAGCCCCAGCTTTCTCTGTGTTTTGACTCTATGTGCAATCCAAGGAGTTTAGCCCATGCAGTACCTGAGAGGTAAAAAGAGACCACAATCCAAGATCCTGGATTGTTTTGTCTTAATTTGGATCTGCTTCAGGCAATTGCTATACATCAGCTACTACATGAAAGAAGAAAGAGAAGGGTCTTCAGAAGATACGCACATGCAAGATAGCTTTTCTCTCTGGAATCCCAGCAAGAGTCTAGCAAGCCTTTCCATAGGCATGGACAGCAGTAAGAGAGCAGCGCTACTGATCTGTGCAGGCAATGGGTCACCTCATGCAATGAGGAGACAGATAGTGAATCAAAAGCTGCTGGTGAGAGGACGTATGAGCATAACTCCCTGTTACACTTAGGGGAAAAAAAAAAAAAAAACCAAAAAAAACAAACAGGAATTGCTTCTCTGCATACCAGGTGTCTCCCAAGCTATGAAAGAGCTAGGTAGTCCCACAGTGGGCAGAACAGAGCTGATATGGAAAACAGGATAGCATAAACATTAGATAGGATGAAACCATGTTTCAGAGAGGTTACCCAAACAGTCTTGGGTGTACTTTTTATTATCTGAATGCACATGAGCCTGAGGGTGCAGACACAGTCAAAATTATCATGGTATATGAGATTATTAGGCTCCAGATGAGCCACGGGGGCTGCCTGTACACAAGCTCTCTACCCGCAGCAGAATAATGCAACTTTCACTTACCCCTCTTGCATTGCAAGCCTGAATAAATTCAATGCCTTGTGTTTACTACATGCATGGCAGGTATGGACAAAGAGACCACAGCTCTGCTAATGCAGAATGACTTGCTAAAGTGGAGGGATATGCCTATGAGCCTGAGTCTTAGCATGCTCAACAACAACACCTGTTTTTGGCTACGTGTCCAGAAATAGCTATGTGTCAGGTGGCTCGTGTGAGTAGAAAAACTGTGGGGAAATCGATATATCTAGCACATAATGCAGCAAGTCAATGCATTGCAGCAGCAAACAAGCATGTGAAAAAGAAACACACACAAAAAAGAGCAGTGCCGTATTCCTCAAGCTTAATGAGTTCACGACCATTTTTTACAGGTGGGATGCTGAAGAACAAGGCAATTTAACCATGAAACAAGCAGCAGAACAATCAACCTGTATTTTCTGTATTACATATTGCTGGGCTTTCCACTGGCCTTGCTTACTGTATACAGTGGCTCACTCATAAGTGAGGCACAGGCAGCTGGTCCCAGTCCTGCAGTGAACACAAACAAACATTAAAAAAATGCTGGGGTTTTTTTTTTTTGTGTAAAGGAGGGGAAGGAGGTGCCCTGGAACAGAGATTCTGCTGCAGCATGGTGAAAAGTCACGGTGATACATGTCGTCCCTGTGCAGCCCATGCAAAAGCAGACCTTGCCCGTGGAGATCTCCCTTGCTCATGGAGATCTAGCCATGGAGGACCCCACATTGGAAGAAGTAGCCGTGTCCGAAGGAGGACGTGAATTTTGTTGAAGAGACCCATGCCAGAGTGGAGCAGTTATCGGAAGACTGTGACCCTGTGTGGGAAGGACTCACGTTGGAGCAGTTTGTGAAGGACTCTCCTGTGAGACGGACCCCACGCTGGAGCAGTGAAAGACTGTGAGGAGCTCTATGCCTGAAGAAGAAGAAGCATCAGAGGCAACATGAACTGACCGCAACCCCCATTCCCTGCTCCCCTGTGCTGCTGTCAGGGAGAAGGTAGAGAAATTTGGAACAAAGTCTCTGGGCCTGGGAAGAAGGCAGAGGTGGGGAGAGGTGTGTTTCTAAGACGTAGTTCTTTTTCTCGTTATCATCTTGCTTTGGTTTTGATTGTAAATAGTTCACAAATTAAGTTGTGGGGTTTTTTTTGCGTTTTCCCAAGTCCTGTCAGTTTCTTGACTGTGACCATAAGTGGTGAGTGAACCCTCCCTCTCCTTGACGTGACACAGGAGGTTTATAACAAGAGGCTGTGTGGTGGCTTTTAAAACCACAACAGCAGTGGCTCATTCATAAACATCTGGTTCCAGCCCTGCAGTGAACACAAACAAACATTAAAAACCACACAACAGCAGCAGCAAGAATACATTTTACTTAGTGAGGGGAAATGAATATCAGCGGTATGTTGAGAAGCTGGAAATATGCTGGAAGCAGAGACCGAACCGTGACAGTCACACAACTCTAAGTGTGTGGGACGGGTGAACTGTACAATTGACAGGCTTTGTGTTTTCTGAGCATTACAGACACAGTGGAAATAAGCACTTTTCTTGCTGACAGAGTTTAACTGCCAGTTTTGCTTTAAGAATTTGTTTTGTACTGCCAAAAGAGAGAAAGTATGGACGTTTGCATTTCCTCTTTTTTCCAGTAATTTATGTTTTTTTTTTCTTGTTTTGATGATTTCTTATGTATGAGAAAGGCACTTTTGACTGGCAGCATCAATGGTCTTTTTTGGGATTTTTAATGTGGAAGGACCCTGCACAAACAGTAGTGCCACTGCACCTAGGGAAAGCCATCTAACCTCAATAGTGACAAAGTCCCAAAATGGAACCCATAGATGAAAGCCTATCCTGAGGAACAGCAGTCCCTCAGTCCACACAGCCATTCCTGGCCTGCTAAGTAGCATGGCATACATGTCCTTTTCAGGCTTCAGGGTCCTGTGAGACGCTAAGAGCCTCCTGAGGCTGTAAGCTATATCATCCTGGTACTGTTCCAGCCGACACTTCCTCTCTTCTCCCTGTTTGCATTCCGTCCCTAGCAAGAACCAGCCAACAACAAGTCTCAACCTGACAAAGTTTATTATGATCCATATGTTGGGATCTTGGAAAAGCAACAAAAAAAGACAAAATAAAGAGGTACATTCAAGCTTGGATTCTTTTCGGTGGTATAATGGTGAGCTGTGTTGGATTCAATTACAGTGATTGGATGGATACATGTGCCATGGCCTCTGCCATAGGCATTACTCCTGATTTATGCATTCTGTCACACAGTGTGCTGACAACTGCTGATTCTTTACTTTGTTGAAAGCATCCACCAACAGGAAAAAAGACAACTCATTCATGCATGTTGCGTGCAACAGGACCACGTGGACTTGGAAAGGGCTTAAAGCAAAGCATGTGTCCAGCAGTATTTTTCAAGACCACCAGCAGGCTTCTCCAAGTTCTGTCTCTTGACAAACTTGTCCATTGTAGTGACTTTTTTACGTAGTTCCTTCTTCTTGTTTCCTTGGGTGTTACTGCCCCTCTTGAGCCTTTCTTATCTCAACACACCACGCAACAGTAAATTAGCACAGCTCACCTGTCTTCTGAACCTTTGTTTCATACTTTGCAGCTGAATTACCCTCACATGCAGATCTCATGCTATGCTACATCCTAAATCTGAAAGAACAGCCTGGCGTCTGCCAGGTCCATAGGGGACAAAGATAAACCTCCTCCACTTGAGTGTACTCACAGGCATTACCAGCTTCAACACCAGAGTTCGAGCATTACCTTTATGGAGGGGAGAAGGGGTGCCACACTCCTTGAAGTGAATTTTCTGACCCCATACTTTTAAGTCCATAGTCCATAGTGGATTTTCTAAGGCTGTGCTGTTGTGAAATTTTGTTTGCTTCACGCATTTGCATGTCACACCTCTCTCTGTCAGTTTGGGACTGCAGCTGCATGGCCTCTGCTTTTCTGACATTTATTTCTAGAGCTGGTTTTTGATTCCTTGTCTGCCAACGTTGTTTCTGCATTGTAATCCCTTGCTCCTGTCTGTCCGCCTGCTCCACGGCAGCACCTCTTTCTGTAAAATCGGTGACACCAGCACTCTTCAGTTTTGAGTCAGCTGTATAAATACCTCATGAGGAGTTTCCTATCCACAGTATGCTGGAGTGCTCATCTCATCATTACGAGAGTTTAACATGCTCTGTCACTGTGAAGTTCACAGTGTTCTGCTTTTAGCATACAAATTGGAACATATAGCTGCAAAATTATTATAGTTTCCTTATGCACAAGATAGATTGCTTAAAAACAAACAAGCTACTCCTGGGACTTTTCAGAGGAACGTAGAAAACTTTGTGCAGTGGAAGAAAAGACTTCACTTCGTACTGAGATTCTTCATTCAGACATAATTGTGATTTTAAATTCCAGGAGATATTTTCCAAACAAAAATGCAGATTTGTAACAAAGCTGTTGATCTACAAAGTTGTATACCAAAGAACATATCAGTTCAGTGGCGGAGAAAGCTTTTTTGCAGCCTGGATTTTAGACAGATTTTGTGCGTGTGCGTGTGTGCGTGTGCGTGTGCGTGTGTGTGTATGCGTGTTTGTGCACAAACAAATTTATGAATATGTGTGAAAATCAGTCAGCGAGATTGCTAACCTTACCCCAACCATGTGCCTTTAGCAAATCACTTCAATATAATGAGCTTGTCAGGCATTTCATTAATATAGAGCTGAATGGTCTTAACACGTTATCTTTTATTCTCCCACTCTCACCACACACTGCACAGTACTTGCTTGATTTACAGGCAAAACTTTTCTAGAGGAATTAGGTTTCCAACTCTGTATTCCTCTGCTCAACGTAATGCAATACCCGAAACTTTTCTTTGGTCTTCTCAGAAATTGTTGTTGTTTGGAGGGTAAACAAGACCAAGAAAAGATCTTTTGCTGATATTGCCTCTGAAGAATAATTAATATACCTTTGAAAATCTTCCTCTGATTTTGACTTCTATCAAAAAGAGGTGCTTCCCTTTTGCTAGCCTATCCTGAAATTCTGGCAAGAGAAATAAACAGGTAGAGCTGCATGACTAAGGTTTTTTGAATGTGACAAAGTACCAAGTGACTGATTAGCCTAATCACTACCTTTGTCAAATACTATTTAGAAAATTGTTCTGAAAATTGGTTCTTTTAGAAAATACACTGTGCTCTGCTGTTTTTAAAACAGGTCCCAAATCCATATCTAGCAACTATGAATGCTAGTTTTGCTACAATGACAGGTTAATTGCATGATGCGTTATATCAAATTGGAGTTGCCATGTGATCTAAGAACTCTGTACACAAGATGATTATTTTCAGAGTTGCTTAGAAGAAGTATTTAGCAAACATTCTGCAGAACCATTACATTATTGGTATTGCGGATAACTGTGGAGTAGATCACCAAGTCCACAAGTGTGGGGAAAACAAAAGATGTTGTAGCTACTTGAGGAGAGTTTCTCCATCTCTTTTTTAGCAAAGACTGATGTCTGTCCCTGTTCTTCTTTGTGCCTGTTTAGAGACAGAAAACTCAATGATGATCATGCTGCAGTGGTTCCCCTCCACCTCCTCCATGGGCAGCATCCCCAAAGGACTGCTTTTACAGCTACATGCAAAACTCCATGCAGTGCCTCACTGTACCAAAACTAACTTCTGCTGAGTAGTGTCTCAGCCTGCTCCTGTCCTACTTGTTTGGGTTTGGTTTCCTACATACCCTTACGCACTGTTTGTGCCAGATGAGATATTGGTATTGCAGTGGCACTGCAGCATTATACTTTAGCTTATGATCATGCCTTTGAAACACTAAAGTCTCTTTCACGTTCCCACAAGGCAGTGTAGCAGCTCAAACACCATGTTAACAGCAAGGTTCAGGAAAATGTTCAGTAGAGAAAGAAGAGATCCTTGGGAATTCTTATTCTTCACTGTGATTTTGCTTCTCTTGTTTCTACTGAAAATCAGTCCATACTGACATCAGGATGGCATAATATCTAAAAACCACTGCTGCTTCCTGTGAGATGGGAGTTCTTCAGAGCTACCACATTAGCCTGATGTATACTGCTTCACTGTGACAGGGGATTGCAGAAACAAAGGATCTGGCTAGCTTAAAAAGCACAATCAGCAGACTTGCAGTTCACCTTGTAAGTAGCCTTACAAAAGATAGCAAAGAAAGGGGATTCACTGCAACACCAATATGATCAGGAGTGACTTCAGGAAGTCAGAATAATAAGTCACACATAGGTGAGCTTCTCCTTGCTGCAAGTGCAAGGAAGTGGCACGAGTGGCAAGATGTGATTGCCTGGATTAGGTGGGCTTCATGGCAGCTCAGACTGGGGTTGCTGAAGCTGGGGTTCTAAATGGAAGAGCTATGTGGGGATGGCTCAGGGGAGGGAAGGAAGGGAGGAAGGGAGGAAGGGAGGGAGGGAGGGAGGGAGGGAGGAAGGGAGGAAGGAGGGAAGGAGGGAGGGGAAGAGGGAAGGAGGGAAGGAAGGAAGGAAGGAAGGAAGGAAGGAAGGAAAAAGCTTCCCAAAACAAGCTGGCACAGGGTGGCCTGAGGCAGCAAAGGAGAATGAGAAATGGAGCTGGGGAAGTAAACAGTTCATTCACAAAAGAGGGAGATTTGGGAGAAACAAACCAGACATAACTAACAGATAATAGCTAATGTAGGATCTTGGCAGTGTAGCAAACTAAGTTGCCAGGATCCCTATTTGAAACTTAAGGAGTTGGAAAGCAAAGAAAAAGTGTAGTTATGCTGTGTGTTAATTTTTTTGCTGTGTGTTTTGGTGCACTAAGGGGCTGGGGTTAATGGCCAGGAGGTCCCTTCCAGCATGATACTTGGCTAATGATTATTCAGTCATCTGCGATGGGTCAGGCACTTTCCAGAACATGCCTGTGTGATATTTTCCTGCCTCAGAGACCATATGGTCCAATAGACATTTTCATGTCCTGTTGCTCAGTGATTTCTGTCATACGTACAAAACAGATTTCTTTCTCAGTAACTTGCTAAAATCCTCTGCTAGGACAAGTGGGTCCTGAATGACAGTTCTCTGTCACCATTCTGCTTCACTAACTGTATTATGTTATGTCATACTTCGTTAACTGCCCTCTATCCAGTATTTTACTTTGTTACCAGCTTAATTCTCCACTGGTTTGTCAGTGTAGTTCCTATATGCATGTATGGCTCATCACTGCAAAACTTAGCTCTGTGGGGTCAAAGCATTCCGTAATCTGACTGGCATAATTTAGCTATGAAAAGTGTGGGATGCCAAGATTTAGGTAATTATAGAGGGAGCTAAGTGTGTAGGAGAAATGATAGGGAGTAGTGGCTGCAGATCAGAAGGACCAGTGGAAACAGGGAAAGAAGGAGACCTGAGGTAGGTCAACACACAGTTACACAGGTGTATTCATCTTTAATCATTCAGAGGGGAGCCAGGCAGGCAGGGCAACAGGGGGAGATCATATAAGACTCAGGAAACTGACAAAGAAGGTGTTTAAGATTGGCACTCCTTTCCTTACACTTTCCCTTGTTTTCTAAAAGAGGAAATGATCGATTTTGTGATTCTTTATTACTCTATGCAGCAGTAAAGACAGCAGTTGCACGCACGATTTTAGCCACTCCTGGGGACAGTGTAAGCAAGCATATGACCACTAACAAAAACACATCATCACAAATGGTAGCTTTATTATCTTTGAAGTAGAGAAAAAAACAGGGAAGAAACCTTCTTGGATTGCTCTCTTTCCTGGTTCAAAGCAATAAGGAAGCCCAGACCTGGTGACAAGAAGCTGTTGAGACTCTGCACTGGGGACACAGCAGTGGAAGGCAGCAGTCAGCACAGGAATGATAGTTTGCGGGTGAGGGAAACTGATGGACTCAACATCAAAGAACAGGGAGGATGATGAAGCAGCACCAAAATCCATCCCCACTGAAGAACCCCAGGAAATACAAAAAGAAATGCGGTTCATCCAAAATTAATTAAGATTGGAGTTTACAGCAAGAGGTGAGGCAAGTAATGCACACATGGGGAAGGCTTACAGTGTGGGTGAAATGGCTGTGATCCCTATGATAAACAGTAGCCACAACTCCTCAGGTACCTCACATTTGCTGGGACTATGGTGAGTTTTGTAGGCCTTGGGAAGAAAGCTTAATTTTAAAAGGATGGGAGATGTTTAAAGATAAAGTTACTCTCTCAACTCTTTTCCTAGACTGTTTTTTTCTGAACCTTTGCAGAGGTGCCTTCCAGAGCTATTATTCTCTGTCCTGGCTCCTCCTCGACCTCTCCCCATTGAGATGAGCCAACGTGTTCACACAGAGTTTGCTGGAGGCAGGACAACACATGGTAGTCATAAAGCATCACAAGGCAGCTCTAAACTTGCTGCACATGCACTGCAGTGACATGCTGGACTTCAAATAAAGTATTTTTCTTAGAATTAGATCACCATTTGGCACTGTTGATTGAGGCTCTGGCAGTTAAAATATTCCCACTACTTCGCCACACGTTCATCTTCTTGCTCCTGTCTGTCACTGGTGGCCACAGCCTCCCTCAAAGCCTGTGGTACTCTATTACAAACAGTGACTTGCATTCCCTTGGGGGGTCATATGTTACCCCGTGCCTATCCTGGAGAATAGGAGGGGACCTGGGCATACATTACAGTGTCTTGGCTTGCTGTTTTGCTTGTACTCAGAGTTATGAACTGCAGTTTGTTTTGCTTTGCTATGAACTATGCTTTAAGCTAAATCTTGATCTTAAATTAACCTAGCAATACATCTTTAGCTCAGGGTTTCCTTGCACTTTCTTTTTTTATTCTTTTTTTTTTTCTCCTCAGATACAAGCAATCGAATATCCATCATAGGCTGGCATAAGTCCAGGGGACGAAACAGTGATGAATGCAGAAAAGACATTATAGCCGATTTGGTAAGTGAAGCAGCATAGGAGGAACACCATTTACTTGACTGCAGCCTAATTTATAAATTAAAAAAACACACACACATAACACATTTAATAACAGATGGTATAAATCGGTCCACTTAATTTAAGTGTCCAAGTTACAAGGCACTAGGGTAGGAGTTTAGAGTGCCAGGGCCTGTGGGGTGAGCAAGGGGGGGCCTGCCTCCTCAGCTTGCACCACCACCACCATCTCCCTCCAGCAACAACAGCATGGGACACACAGCCTTCTGCTCCCCAGGAAGCAGCACCATCGCGGCCCCAACCTGCACCCTGCCTGGACCACCGCTCTCAGGTATCTCTGGGAGGCTGGCATCAAGTTTGGGTGGCTGTTCCTGTATCTTAAAGTACCCCTCAGGGTGGGCAGGGGTAGCTTGGTCCCTAACCCAGGGTGCAAGGGGAGGACCAGCAGCATGAGCCAGGTTAGCATAGGGGGAATGAGCTCACTAATCTAAGTGCTGTGTTAGTCAGTAATGGAAAGCACGTCCCTGAGTCTCAGCTGAATTTTAAGCACAGAGTCCATCCTTGTTGGATTTAGGCCAGCTGAAGCTGGTCCCCTAGCTCAGCTGTGGTAGCAGAAGTAAGTCTTCTGCAAGCTTGATCCTCTGTCCAAAGAAGCCATTGTAAATAAGTACAATATTGTGCATACTAGAAAGGAATGCAGCTTTAGCTGCAGCTCTAACAAGTTATACTGATGGAGAATTTGGAACAATGGATTTTTAGTTCATTTAGGATGAATTCGTGCCTTAATACTCAAACAGCGTAAGACACAGGGTAATAGATTTTAAGAGGTAGTAACCTCTGACAGACAAATCCTGTTTTAGTCTTTTGCCTATGCAAGCTCCCAGTGGAGTTCCACCTTAAAAAGCAACAGTAGCAAAAAAAATCCAGTGGAGGAAGGATACAAGGATTCAACATTGCATGTTGTCTCTAGTTTGAAGTGAGTAGTACGCATTCAGACTGCAGATGCAGCACCCTGGGAACTGTAGAGGTTACTTGCATGAGCAATACAGCTGGATCTGATGGCTCATACATGCTGACAATGATGACTGACAAACCAAGAGGTGTTTTCTTTCTGTTGTTGTGACTGGACACCATGGTGATTGGAGGTATAAATAGGCAGGTGGATAGAAACATTGGCTCTTTACAGCATAAAATGTCAGTTCAGCTGAAAAATTATCTGCTTTTCAGCATAATGCTTGCACAGCACATTTGTCTACCAACAAGACAAAAATTTTATTTCCAATGAACCAGACTTGGTCTCCTCAGGACGAGCAATACCTCATAGTTTTTAGACCATCTCCAGGGACAACCCCATAATGTCAGAAGCCCAATATGTTTAGGAGGGAAGGAACTTCTAATAAGAACCTTGAAAGACAAAATTTCCATAACAGTGTTGTGTAACTGCAAGGTTTGGGGATTTGCTGACAGAATCTCAGCAAACTGCTAGATAAAAATATTACACTTGGCATTTTTCATCAGTAATGCCCTAAAGGGAAATTCCATTTATCAGGCCTGTTCACAGGAGAGTTTATGTCCTGCCTAATGAACTGAAAAAATTTATTTGTTTCTGTATTTTAATTTGTTGTGTTAGCTGTAAAGTTAAATTATATTAATTGTTTACTGTGTTTCTGAGAGCTGGAGTATGTTAGGTAATTAATCACCCTGGAGTTATTGCTGCTCTTTGTGTGATAAATGTAATATTTAATGTGTTTATGAGACCAGACATAGTCTTGCTCCCTGCCTTAGCAAATTCAATGAGATGGTTAAAAAGCAAGAGCTTGCAGTTTCCCCAGATATGATCAGTGTGTGAAAACACGAGTGCCAATGTGGATAGGTAGGAAACAGTCTGCTTTGGGTATGACTTGCCACAGTGGAGCTGTGGGGCAGATACGCGTCTTGATGATGGGGCTGAGCAAAGGCTGAGTCAGGTTGCCAGGTGCGAGGCTGTCCTGGCACACGGAGCTGAGAAATTAAAATTGTTCTGTTGCTAATCCCCTTTCTCTCAGCTTCCATGGAGAAATTCACTTCAGTGCTGGACCCCACTAATGTTGTCCACGAAGTCCTGAGGCAACACTGGGTTGTGGTGCCAGTCATCAGGGATGGGACTGTCTCGTCTGTGCCCGCAGCTGCTGACAACTGCCTTTCGTGTTAGCCCTGGGGGATAATTTGCCCTCAGCGTAAGGTCCAGCCTGCTGCCCTCTCTGTGGAGCAGCTCCCTGCCACATGTCTAACTGCCTGCACGCACGCATGCGTGCGTGTCTGTGTGTAACGGATGGGGACAGACAGAGTCGAGTGTTCACACATGCCCTGACTGACAGTCTGTGCAGGCCTGAAGTAAATCAGCCTAACATTCCCCAGGCAGGTGTGGCAGCCAATGTGCTGTCATGTGGACCATATTGTCCGCATGAAGGAATTCTTCATTTCTTGTTCCTTAGGAGTGGCTAAATCGGCAACAGCTCTCAGCCGGGGAAAGAGACAGCTGAGGCAGTGGGGTGATGACAAGACTGTGCATGGTGCAATGAAGGTGAGTGTGGGATGCTCTGGGATTTTCACAGAGTTATGGGCAACAAATGAAACTGCAGAGGTTCTCCATTGCACAACAGCTTGTAAGGCTGTGAGGCCCCTCACCCAAAGACACTATGGATGCTAAAATTTTCGTGGCTCACAAATGGGTCCAGATGAATTTTTAGAAGAAAACATGAAGGACCATTATAAAGCCAGACACTGCATTTAAGTGAGAAAGCCCTTGACATTCAGTAAATATTGGCTGAGTATTCTGGAAAAATATTGCTATATGATGTCCTTAAATTCTCCCTGAGCACCCACAGATAGCCACTGCCAGGGACCTGACAGTGTGTTAGATGGATCTGTGGTGTGCCCTGGCACAAATTATATTTTCTTCTCATGTGGTGACCTTGTCCATCTGCTATACCTGTTCTCTGTAATCTGCCCAGACAGGAAGCTATGAGGGCAGGAACAACCTAGCTGTTCTGTCTTTATAAAGTCAAGGGGATTGGGTAAATGTTTAGGGTTCCCAGGTATGAGACAATTCCAATAGCAATGTTGAGAGAAATTATTAAGTAGCTAAGTGTTGCAGTGTGTGCGTTCTTCTGTGGTTGGTATTCATGCAATGGTGCCAGCTCCATTTCTGCCCTAATGACTTCTGAATGTATAGTATGTTATGGAAGGTGGCAAAGCTGACTTACGTAAGTACACGTGCTAGACTCAAATGAGACATGAACAGCATGTGGCAGTAACTGGATTAGATTGTGAGGCTCTAATAGCACAGGAACGTACATATTATGGAGGCTGTTAATATGTTTTAAAAGGCTTTAAAGACTTTGCTTAACCACTTAAAAGTAATTGTTCATGATAAAGTAGAATTTATAGCTTGCTTAATGCTGACCTTTTATCTGATTGGAGGAATAAGAAAACTTAGAAAGACCCAGAACCTGTTTAAGCCAGGAAAAGGAGACATAATAACCACAAGCCTAAACTACAGCCCTAGAAACAGAAAAAATAAGAACCCGCTAGAGACAAGAAAAGGACTCAATGAGAAATAAGAAGACCCCACACCCGAATATTACTATGGGACTGGACTGCTGTGTGAGGGGCGGAAATTAAATTGTAAGGGTATAATTGCCTGGGGTTTTTGGTGTTTGGGCCCCTTTCCGGAGGCACCCAGGTCAAACCATCTAAAATTGCATCACAGATAAGAATAAGTTATGCTTTTATTTTGAAGGCCTTTATTAATTATAGAAAAGAAGAGATTGGGAATGAAATTTCTTTAAGAAACATGCTGCTATCACATACTCAGCAACAGTGTCATGTGAAGGGTAATAAAACGTTAGCTTAAACAGAAAGCTGAGCATATTCCTCTGCTAAGGAAGCATTCTATAGTCTGCACAGCTTAAAATTCTCACAAGGCTGGTAGCCTGCTACTGGTTGAGAAATGGGAACGTAAGGGAATCCCCTTTGCCTTTGCCTGGTAAACCTGATTTATGCCTGAAAATAGCTCCGTGGGTCAGAGGAGATGTTTTATAGGCATGTCTGGAATAGAACTACAGAACGTAATTGCGAGAATGCTACTTGTCCTTGTTATGGCATTTTTCACTTGTTGCACTGACAACACAGTTCTCCCAAATGTTTTTACAACACTTAGATGATTAGGTAAAACATCTGCAGGTGTGTGAAATGTAAGCCATGCAGCACTCCAGAAAAACAAAGCACAATGTCTTGCATTATCCTAGTGTGCCAACTTGACAGTTACTACATGTACCGCCAATTCAACAGCCAGGATGCAGTACTCATATCATGGGACTCCAGATGGCCCTTCATCGTTCTTACAGCACATAACCTGAATATGTAACAACTCATTCACCATCACACCGAGAATCTGTTGCTAGAATGACACAACAAAATGAACTGCCAGAGAAACAAAAGACAGTTTGGGGACTTTTGCATAACGTTCCCCTCTGAATTTCAGGCTTTTAAAAACAAGTGTTTTAGTTCAGCATGCCTCATGGTATGAAATAAGTGATTCACAGGAGGATGTACCTTCATTGCTCTACACCTGAAAAATAGCAGAGGCCATTGTCCAGGAGCAAAATTTGCTCTTGAGAAAAGAGCCAGTTTATCAGCCACACTGCCATCATAAAGTCGTCTCTAGCCACCTAATTCCATTCAAATTTTGGCTCAAAGAACAAAATAAGCTTCAGATTTTTTTTTGACTGAGGAGATATGGGAGAAAAGGCAGAAGGTATTTCAAAAAGGAAAAACTGAAATAAGTAGAGTGATCAGTGCCTCCAGGGTAAGAGGGAATCAGAAGTGCTTTCAATTTACCGTATTTGATTTCACTTCTGAGAGTAACAATCTGTTCAGGGACTCAGACTGTGACAGTGGAAGCATGTCTGATTTTGGTTTTGCATTCATGAAGGATTTGGAGAAGAGAACAATACAATGCTCATCCTAGCAGTGTACTCACAATATCCTGCTACAATTATCTGCCTTGCACAGGATTACAAATGCAGTAACTCTTGAGGTAAAATGTTTGCCAATTATAACTCACGCCTACTTGGGCCAAAATGTGAAATTCATCAATGTAATTTGGCATCACAAGGATGACCACTCAAAGGGCATGTAGGGTATAAGATAACCTGAAGAACCTTTATGGCTGGTGTAGCACTGAGCAATCTTTGGATAAATCATTAAAAATTAACCATAAACTGGTTGAAGATAAGGATTCCAGTAAATGTTGATGTATCAGCTGGAGGAGCTCAGCTGATAACTTTTCCTCAACTCTCCTCTCCTCTGAGAAAGGAACTTTTTGGCTGTGAATAATGTGGTGGAAAGCCTTGGAATGTGTGCACAATTTTTTATCTCCCTTGAGAACCGGATGGATGTGCAGAATGTGACATTACCAGGCTTTCTTCACTTGCAGCATCCAAGTTTGAATCAACAGTTCCATAGACAAGAGGTTAGTACAGGAATTAAGGCACACTTTATAACCCTTTTTCCCTCAGGGCAGCTAAATGACTGAGTTGTTCAAATCTGGTTTCTATGAGGTATAAAAATAAGATGCCATTAGACCTCATTAATGAACTGCTGGGAGTCACACTCTGCAGTAACCAGCATCTCCGTTTTTCAATGGAGGAAATCAGCACTACTCTGTTAAGTTTAATGGGTTCAAGATAATTTACACCATCTGAGGATATGATCCAGTAAACTCAGGTTCCCGCAGCATATGGACTGCTTCATTCATCACAATCACAGCTGTCTCCAGCTGGCAGAGAGCACCTATTCAGTTCCCTAACGCTGTACAATAAAGTAGAGTAAAGCAGGAAATGAATAACATGAGTCCCTAGTGGAACTGTACAGTGCATGTACATTTTCTGAACATCATATGGAGTTTGGCCAGGAGGATCATGATTCAGCTGCTGCTCTTGGGGATGGGCAAAAACAGTTTAAAAACTCTGCAAGATCTTAAGTTATATACAGTGCAATGGTATACTTAATATAATTTTAGGACAACATAGATACCAGGTTAGTCCATTTTTGCAGTCTTTGAAATCTGACAGAAATTTAGCACAGAATGTAAGAGATTTTTAAATACATTATTGCAACTTTTCTTACAGTTATAAAGCTGAGATGAAGGATAATGTTAGAAGTCCATCTGAATGAGGCAGGCATTTTTCACTGGGCTTTGTGTTCTCTTGTAGCTTTTTCAGTTTTCTTACTGGTGACTGCAATTTAGTAATACTCAGAAAAGAAACAAGAAGCAATGAAAAATTGATATAAATAGCAATTATTTCTACTGAATTAGGGTATTTCTACCCTAGATAGCAAATATTTCTACTTCTAGCCCTACAGTGGGACTCCTGTTTTAAAGATCAGCAGCACTATCTTGAAGGAGAAAGCCTTAAGGGAATTCAGAGGTGTTTGTACAGATGATCTAAACATTTGTAAAAAAATGCAAATATAAAACAATGGCCAACCAAAAATTTGCCTTTTTCTATCCAGATCTTCCACTTTGCATAAGTTCCAGAAGCCAGATCCTGACAGAGCTGTCAACACTTCTGTACCCAATCTCACCTTCCCAGGACTGCTGGTACCTGCTATTTTGCGCATCTGCAGTAACAGGAAGATACTAGCTGGATTGTAGGCACCCTAAACAGGGAAAAATGAGCAAGCTGAGCCTCCTCACCCATATCATTTGTATTGGTTTCATAAAATACATACGAACATACATTGGGAAGTTAGGTAAGAGAATGAGGAGAGGTTCGGACCACGGGGAGAAAAGAACTGTTTTTTTTCTCTCCCTCACCTTAAAAAAAAAAAAAAAAAAAAAAGAAAAAAAGTCGTTTAATGTTGGAAGAGCTTTGAAGGCTGGTATTTCTGAGGAGAAGAAAAAGGTGAATCCTGAGAAAGGGCTGGGGTGAACATAAGACATGTCGATCTGTAGAGTTTCCTGCTAGGTAGTTCTTGGTGCAAAGAATGAAGAGGTAGAGCAGCTGGTACCTACAAAATCAAGCTTTTCAAAGGATGATCTAAAAAATCTTTACAGACAATAGTATCAGGGGAGACAGAAAACATATAAGGAATAATGCAACTAAATTAATCCATTAAGAAAATACTATGTGACATACAGCCTCTGTGACCTTAGTATATCCCCAGAGAGCTTAACAAATCTTATGTTCTTAAGTCTAAGTAACACCAGTAGGCAGCCAGTCCTCAAGGGGAAAATCTATTCTAAGCTTCAGAGACTCCATCACAAAAAGGAAGAGAGGATCTTGCTGCACCTGCAGGTAGGAGTCTCGGCTTGAACAGGAGATAATTGTGAGATACATTCTCAAACAACTATCCAGCTGTTAGCTTATTACCAGTTCTGCTCATTAAAATACAGATGCATCAGTACAAATATGGCAAAGTCATTATATGATTGTGCTCTGGACTTATTTTGGCTGGAGCAGAAAAATGCTTTTCCAACTTTTGTTTCTGATGTTTCCTTCTAAACCATGGCTGCTTTTTCTTTCCATTTTCCTTGCTACATATTGACCAAACACATGCTAACTTATGCCTGTGGACTCTTTAAAAATTGCCAGAAGTCTGCAAAACTTCAGGGGCACTATAGTCATAGTTTTTGCTGGGGGAAGGCAGGTTGGCAAAATCCTAGCACGAATACCCAGCTCTCCCTCTCCCCCTGTTTTGGGGGGAAGTACTGCTCAGGGCTCTGTTTTTTTTGAATGATGTCTGAAGTTTTAGCTTTGTAGCTAAAAGGATTGAAATCTGCAGTTCAGCTAATCTAAATCTAGTCCTAAGTATGGGGAGCATGTCTGTTATGACAAGAAAACAGCACATCTGACATTGTCTTCGAGAGCGTTATTATTGTATTTTTGCCTGAATGTTATTTATTACATTAGCCTCTTTTCCCAATGGACTGGAAATTCTTTAGGGTAGAATAATTTTTCCTGCACCTATGCATTCTTTAGTACAATGCAGCCCTTACTTTTACGGCAGCTTTGGGCTATGCTAAAATATCAATAACATCACAATAAAGATGACATTCTTGTATTGACTTTCCCTGTTAATGTGCAATAGGTACTATGTTGTCAACCTGTCCTAACCACCTAATTGTTGTTTTGCCTTGGAGAGAGCCCCTTCAAATTTGCAGACTTCAGACGTGCCCCAAATAGAATCATACAGTGACCACACAGGTTGCACAGCAACATTAAAGTGACAGGATGTGACAATAGCCAAATTAAATACCAATCATTTTATTTGAGGGGGTTTGTAATGACTAATGCTGAATTAGATGGGAAAAGCATCTGTGTTTTGCTACAAAGTGCCCAGGGACATAACTTCATTTTCTATTAACAGGAATTCCAGTGCTATTTTTCACCTAAGACTAAAATTTCCTCTACTTGCTGTGAGTGTAAAAGTTGAGTTCTGACCTTGGTCACTGGGACGGGAGTTCCCTGCTGGCTTGCCTTCTGCGTGCCTTTCTCAAACGTGAATTTCTCATGTGAGATCTCCCTTTCAGGGGCTGTTTGAACACATTATTGAATCTAATTAAAGCATAAAAGTACTGGCAAGACAGGGAAATTAAAGAGAGGAAAAAAATACATCCTTTGTTTTCCATTTGTCTGTTAGCTGTTAGTGGGAATGGAAAGGGTGACCAGCTGTTCAGTTATTAGCCAGTACCCCAAACAGACAGATTTCACAGCCCACAAGTTCTGTTTTAGGTTGTATCACTACAGCAGATCTAGCTTGGACTCATGACATTAGCACCTAAGTTTTCCTGCAGCCACAGGTGCTCTGAGATTCTCAGTGCTGTTTCCACTGGTTTGAACTACAGCAGTTCAGCCACCACTCCTGGTCCCAAGCTCTACTGTCCTTGCAGATGGCCATCAGTGTGTGAAGACACTGGGCCTTGCCTCTCCCATGCTACATGTGCTGGAGATGTTGCACAGATTTCTAATCATTATTTATTATTATTTTTACACAGCAGCAAAAGGCTGAACTTGAAATGCTACATAAAAAGTCCAATAAATATATAGACAAGTTGGATTGATTGATTTTGACACGAAAGGTAGGTATTGACTTTAGTAGCTATATAAACACGTGGTAAGCAGAACTGCTCAATAACTTTAAAAACAGATCTGTACAAATGCTGTATAGTATTTCTTTGCTTTCTTTGGCAGCCGTAAGTTGAGGCCCTATATTGAATCAATCATAACATTCATTGGGGCCCTAGATGATCTTGCATGTGAAAAAACTATGTTTCAGGAAGTGAAGAGTTTTTATTTGTCAGCTTTTATACCATGGTAGCACCTAGAGGAAGCTCAGCTAAGGAATACAGGTTCACTGTGCTTTCTTAACATTGATAAACATTTAACGGGGGATATATCAACACATTTCAATTCTATATGTAAACAGCTGTAAAATGGTGATCTGCAGAGGAGGATGAACAATTTTAGAGGACTCATTATAAGCTCTCTTCCTTTTTTTCTGCCCCAGTTTTCACTCTGGTCAATAGTGGAACAAAAATTATTATTGCTACTATTGTGGTTTGGCCATCACTATGAAAATAAGTTAGCAGTTTCATTTCTTTTATTTGTGAATGTGCTTCAACACCCCAGCATTCATAAGAAGATGCACTAATGGACACTCACAGCAGAGACCCCAGAGATCTGGCTGCCAAATCACATAATTGGAGCAATGGGATGAAATTTGCGACAGAGAATATGGCTAGTTTTTACAGCTACCACTTGCTTTTTTTTTACCAGCCTTAAATTCTCTTCCAAGGAAAATGTCTTTTTAGACAAGAAATTATAGCCTGCAGAAAACATCTGCTAGTAAGTTGATTAATTAAAAACTGCATTCCCTGAAAGCAACTGTTGTGTTGGTCATACTGGAAATGAGAGAATATGGAAAGTATGGCTGGAAGGCTGGGAGAGAGTAGGAGTAATTAATGACAGTGAAGGTTTCTGAAAGGCCTGGATTTACATGGACAAGCCATGGTTTAGCAATAGACTGAAAAAGTTAGAGGCTCATCATTCTTAGTTAACCCGAGGAAGTTTAATTCATTAAGACAGAAACACCTTAAAAGCTGTCCTAGGTGTGCAAGCATGTGAAACTTGGTGTCATTTTCACCAGTCACTTACTTGCCAGACAGAAAGACGGAAGACCAACCACCCACCAAGGGCAGGTTTATTACTTCCCTGTCCACTACCTGTAATATTCCTTGGGTATAATTGAAAGAGCCCTGGCAGAGGTTTTAAATCTCACCACTCGCACTGTGCTTTCTCAGGTAACCCCTGGGGACCACTGCTTTTCCCTGAGCAGCCGTGGGAAACAGAATTGCCTCACCCAGGTGGTGGCATCCCTGCTTCTGCCTAGAGCTGTGCTGAGCTCCAAGCCCTTCTCTGCATCTCTGAGACTTTCCAGGGTCGCTTTAAAGGAACCTAATGAATTCACCTGAAATTATACTTGCCGTGTGAAGTCAGTCATGGGGATCCATGTTCCACAATCTGTTGGGCTCCACACCACTGAGTGTGGTGCTAACACAACCAATGCTGCCATCATGTTTGTGTCCTTAATGGCATGCTTGGCTGGTTGTTCAGGAACTGGTCTTTTTCACAAGGTATCTTAGTCACTAAAAATAGTAATGCTGGAAGATTTACTGCTCATGAGGTTGATAATAGTTGCAATCACTAGTTCAGACATTTCCCAGGCTGCTGCTGAAGCACTGAGGGCCACTGAAGCCCCAAAGCTGAGGCTATGTGTAGCCAGACTGTGACAACCCAAAGATGTACATGTTCTCTCTAACTTTTCCATCATGATGTGTCTTTCTGTGTGTAGTTTAATTATGTGGATGTATAAATCAGCCTGGACACATTTCAGGTTTATATCAGGCTTATTTTGGTTGAATATATTTAGTAGTTCAGCCAGTTCAGGGCAGGTTTAAACACAAACAAAATAAATACCACCGCCAGGGCTCACCAATAGTTTTGCACCAGTTTAGCTGAACTGGCATGTTTCTGTATGTGGAAACTCACCACGCACGCTTCCCCACCTGTCAAGGGACACCCCCCTGCCTCATGAGGACAAGGGTACAACCACAGCCTACCTAGAGGAATTCAGCTTTGCATGAGTAACACAGCTGATAGACTTTCTGCTTCAATGTCCTATTTGCCATCTTTGAATTGTATGATCAGGAAACTGCCTGGAGAGGCTGTTTTGTATTAAACTTTGTGGCACAATGCTTGGCCTCAGTCATTACCAGTTACAGGACCCAAAACTTTCTGTTAAACAAGTAAAAATCTCAGTTTTAACAGGGGATCTCATGATCCCCTGTTAGCTTGTCTAAGAAGGACATATAATCAGAAGAGAATTGTGCTGGTACAGAACTTGGATAAAAATCTACAAGTACAGGAAAAATAGTCCTATTCTAATTAGATAAAACAATAACTTAATGCCTTTAAAATATATTTTATAATTAGAATAGTAGAAAGTGAAGTAAAATTGCCTCTTTATTGCAATTAGCTGTTGGGGATTCCTATGCCATAGAAACATAGAAACAAATGTTTATTTCAATCACGGGAAAAAAGTCCTATATATTAATAACTATATAGTTAAAATATTTTTTAACACATGGTCTATGGTGGAAAAGGAGTTGAAAGTAGTCTAATAAGGATCTATACTCTGATGCAGAATTGAGCCTACAGCTTAATACTCAAGCTTAAGAGCTAGCTGTTCAAAGGAATTATTGTTGCCTGCCCTATAGCATAAGGTACAATCGTGAGCCCGGGAAAAGTCATTAACATGAAATACAATGGAAATGCTTAACCAGGAACTTATTATGTCCTGATTTTCTTTCTCCTCTTCCTTAAGGAGGAAAAGAGGACATTAATGCAATTTAAAAGAACAAATTAAAAAGGGCCTGGCTGAGAAAAAACTAGTTCCAGCTGGCCTAACAACACTAAGTCACTTGTTTGTATACTTGGCTCCCCTTAACTCAGCACTACTGCTGACCGGGACATAACCACTGTGTGTGTGGTGGGGGGGGGAGGGGGTGTGGGTATGGAGGGGGGTGTGTGTGTGAGAGAGAGAGACATTTTGGAAGCAGCATCAAACTGTAATTTCCTAATTATTTTCGCAGCTAGAACATAGCATTGCCTTTTCAGTAGATTTTCTTCCACTTAAGTTGTTGGATTAATGTCATTAAAATGGTGGTCATAGGCCAGAAAAACACTGTCTCTCTGTTTGTACTTCTTTATTGGCTTGTCCTCTGACAATATGTATTTTACTGTCTGCCAGCTGGGTGACAGACTGACTGATTGAGCTTTATCGTGTTGCCCTGTGTCATAAGCAAAGCATTCATGATGTCACAGTTTAGCCTCTGGTGGATGTACAGCACAGAAAATAAAAGCTGTAAACCACCTATTTGTGCAAATTTCCTTGCTTCTGCTGATTGCTTATTATTTTTCTTCCAGTAAATGTTTATGCTGTTACATAAGAAAAAATGAAATCATATCCCTTCCTTAAACCAATCACATGCTTTTCTTTTTCATGGGTCTTGTGATAGTCAGGCATATGGTTTTTTTGGAGGCTCTGAACTAACATGGTTCTTCTGCTCGTTTAGCTGACATATCCTCAAACTCAGTTCATGTCTCATAATAATGCTGGATGGACAACAGTGTATCTCAATGTATCAGAAGATAAAAAGTTGCTTCCAATGACTTTTTTTTTTTTTTTTAAAGTAACAAGGGTAATTCTACCCAAATATTTAAAACTATGAAGATGTCCTCATTCGCTCAAGGCTGGTTGAATTTTAGAGTGTCACTATTTAAATACATCATATATGTTTTCTTTGCAAAATGTAAAGTAAAAGAATCCCTTCTGGCATTTAGTACCACAATAGATTGCTCATCCTGAAAAACAAAGGAAAACTTTTCATTTCTTAAAGGTAGATGGAAATTGCCTTCAAAGCTGAGGGATATTCTAATTTCAGGTTGTGACCTTAAAGCTCCACTGGTGTCTTAAGCTGATATAATTGTGGCAAAGCCCATCAAATCAATAAGATTAAATTGTTATGCAATAAACACACACTCCAGACCTTTACAGCATCATAGACATTTCCCACCTGTGCAAAGACCATGTTGTATCCTGCATAGAGTAATCAAAAAGCTACCTGGCAATTAAGTAAGATGGAAAACTTTTGTTGTAAAGTTTAACAATTCATCTTAAAAATCCCTTCATTACCATTACCATTTTGGCTATTCTGATCCTGGAGACTGCTCTTCTGTAAAACATTGCTGAACTTAGTTTACTGTTACTTTCGGGCTATTACTGTGGCTTTAAAGCTGCTGCTTTGAGGAAACCAGGTTCCAGCCCCAGGGTTGAAGGTTTTTTGTGGATGTTTGAGGAATGGCTGTGCTCTGGACTCCAGGCAAACATATCACACGTGTAGGGTCTCAGACACAGAAAATTATATTCTTATGCTGTTACATCAATATAAGGGAAATGTAATCTAACTCTGAAGTAGGATTCATTAAAAAATACATATTCCTAATGCATTATACTTTTTTTATAATCCATTACATTGCATTTTCCCCTTTATCCGCAGCAAATAACTTTGGTTTGATTTTGTTGAAAACAGGGCAAACTTTAATGAACATTCAGAAAGAAAAATTTTGTTCCACCTAAATTGTGCACAATGCTACACATTATGTTGATTGTTAATGCCTGGGTACAATCATGTACGTATGTGCCTCGCCTTTTTTAGTTGCATGAAGTGAATTTTAATTAGTTTTAGCTCCGATGCAAATGACAACAATATGGCAAAATCTGCAGACTGTTTTACATCAGGTCAGCTATTCTCTTTTGCCTCTTGTACAATCACTTGTCTGTATACAAAACATAGAAAAAAATTGGTCAGGGTTTAGAGCTGTTTGACTACCATTTGGCCTGCCCATTAAATTACTGCACAAAGCAGAAAATGTAGATTCAAGCCCTGTGTCCTGTGTTAACCTGACTACATAAACGGGTCTCTAGGTTTAAAAACAGTTGAACAAAAGAGCCACCATGGAGTGATTAAGATTCATTTGGGTGATGGAGTGCACAGCTGCTGCAGGGAGGAGGGAGGGACACAGCATGCATCCTCAGGGCTTGCCTGCACTTGGCTCAGGTCCCAGCTGTGAGAGAAAGAACTGAGCAACGGTACAACTTTTGTGCTCCTCTGCTTCCTCAGGGCTGGCCTAATCCCCTAGCACGAAATGGATCAGTCCCACAGAAGGACCACTCAGCACAGGGTTTGCCAGGCCACAGCAGTGCTGTTTAAGTGCCGTCTCCTGACACACCATCCTCCAAATTTCTTCAGTTCTCTTGTAGGCATATCTGTGGTGCTTTTGCAGTACTGCATCAGGGCAAATGAGTAGAGATTTGGTGAGGGGTAGACTCCCAGCTTGGCAATGAGTTTTATTGCTTCTCCACAACAACTTGAATGCGCAGCACGGTTTTACACATTGAAAAAAAAGCCTTTGATGGCTTTACTATCATCAGCAATACAGGGGTGACCTAGCTTCCAGCAGAAAGCTGTCACTTGCTTTCCTACTCTAATGACCCAAGAAGCCTGTTAAGAAGGCAGGGTAGCACTGGAGAAATTAAAAATGAAAGCATCATGAGGGCAATACTAACACAGAAGTAAAACACTTCATGCCAACTGTTTCAAAAATGACCAGTTGTGGTGGAAATGTGCCTACTTTCAGGGAGTACACAGTGCACGATTTGAATTAAGACAGGCAGAATGAAAGTCATTATCTTCCAAGTCAGGGAGCCATTCACACCTATAGCTTTATCAAAGAACTAACAAATTGCTGGGGTTCTTTGGTGGTTTGGTTTTTTTTTTTATACCATCAGACAGTGTTCTAATAGCAGATTTTATTCAATTGTCCACTTTTAATGCAGCAACAGATGGGCAGGCTGGTACAATACATACAGTTTCTACGCTGGTGTCCTCTGTCCTTAAGACAAAATGGTATAGTGAAACAAGTGGTATTAATTTCATATTTACTTTTTGTCTTCGGAATTAATAAACTAATCATCTCTAGATACTTTCTCTTCTTCTCCTTCAGCTTACACTTCTGATAAAGTCTCCACTCCTTTGGGACAAAGATGGTCTAGCACTATAATAATGTAAAAGTCACAATCACAGCAATGTATCACAATTTCATTAAATTTAAGAGGAATCTTCATTTTTAACAATGTTCTTACTGGCATAGTCACATAAAACTGAATAGAAACACCTGAAGGTCAGCAATGCGGTATCCTTAAGGCCCTTGTTCATACTTAGCTTGCTGCTTTTGTTAATGTACTTATGCTGAGTATGTTAATGCACGACAAACACAGTAGTAATGTATATGAGACTCGCAAACAACATAAAACAAATGCAATTATTCTTGAACTTCCTGTGTAACCTGAACAGATGAACAGATCAGTCTCAGAGTTACCGAATGAGGCTATGAGTTAACAGAAAACTTAAGCACGTAAACACATACTCAAATGCCTCACTGAGCCAGGTCCTGAAGTACATTTACTTTCATTACGTTAGCTGTGCCAAAGAATAACACTTTCTTACTCACTTCAGTGGCTGACATCTGCATTTGTGTCCATTACTGTTTTCAAAGAACAGTGCCTTGTTTTGTGGCCCTGTACCAGAAAGCCTTACTGACTTATTGCTGAAAGAAACTAACTTCTTAATGATATGTTAACCAAGAACTGAGTAATAAAGTCTGATCTAAGCTGCAACCTGTGAGATCCATACAAAAAAAAGTCTTTGAAGTTCTTGAGGGTGTGAGTGATGCAGCCCTGCAGCAGACTGCCCCAAGACCACAACTCCATCCCCTGGATGTTCAAAACTTGCCCAGACAAGGCCCTGAGCAACATAATTTAGCTTTGAAATAAGCCATGTTCTGAGCAGAAGACGTGGTTGGATTTAACTTCACATATATGTAATTAATGTTTTTTTCTCTCCTTAAGCACAACATGCTAACAGTGAAGTACATGTTCTTACGGTGCACATTACCTACACTGCCTACTGGAAAAACCACAGCAGCAGAACACTAGAAGAACTCACCTCAAGCCTTTGCTAAAATTTGGTTAGATTATGGCATTGGGCATCTTTAAGTGAAATCTCCTTATACATGTGGGTTTATGTGTAGGAGCACATATATGTGAATGCACCCATACTCCCCTAGAGCTTTACAAGCTCTACTTAATATTCACAATGACCCCCTGACTTGTTAGAAGTGGAAAAACTGAGGCATACAAAAGAGATTTGCCCTTAATTAAACAGGAAACAAATAGCAGAGTGAGTGCAATACACTTTCCACTTACCATACGAGCTATTTAATAGCCTTTCATACATACCTAATCCGAAGGCAGCTGTGACTCCTTACGAAGCACGGGACTGTATTGTCTAGTCATACATCTAAGGTCCATGAAGCTTAAACAATCAAACATGATGGACTGGAGCACAGAAATTCTGGAGTGCCAGGGGATCCTGTGACAATACCTCTTTGTAGCAAACTGTGTCAGTTTGTGTGCTTAAGAAGATAAACTGCTGAGCAAGGCATTTTCTTCTGTGCCAGGCTGAGGATTTCTGACTTTTGCACATTTGTTTCCTCTCTCAAGAAGAATGTATGAAGTAAACTGGACTGTTTCTTGGTACACTTGTCTGTGTACTGTACTTCTTTTAAAAGCAAACTATAATTTCCAACAAAGTAAAGATACAAATTTGTCAAGCTGAGAACACTGATTTGGTTTCCTTTCTATTTATTCCAAATAAAAAGCACCAAAACTAATTAAAGCATTGGTAATGTATATTCCCTGCTACTGACGGGCTATGGCCTTCTTTAATCCTTATCAGTAGCTGAGCTGTGCCTAGCTGGTCTTCTGGACTTTCATTCAGTCATAAAAAACAGCAATCCTTTTTTGCTCTCCTGTATGTACTTAGTATAGCCTGTTACTTTATGAGCTGCATTCAGAGGGATCCCCCACTAGACAAGTTAATGTGGCAGCTTCACCTTTGACTTAAGCAGATTTTATGCTCTAGTCTGTAATGTACTGCTCCATTTTTAATATTCATTTCTGAAAATCTTAAATAATACAGGATGTCTTTCTGCCTGCTTAGTACTCCTTGTTCCTTTGTTTTAACAGATGGATGAGGCACTAAACGCTGCCCTCAGAAGAGTGCTGGAGCCCTTCCATAAATCCCAGACTCTCTGTCAGGGACTTATCCTTCAAAGAGCACCTAAAAATGTTGCTGCAGGCCTTATGGAGGCCTTCCAGATTTTTTGTGCTTTTTTTGGTTGCCCTACCTCTTGCAACATGAGCAGCAGGGTTTTTTGCACATCTTGCTTGTAGTTTTGGATTTACCCATGCACTTGCTTGTTATTGCTATGGATTTGGGTCAGGTTCTTTCCTGTGATCTCTGGTTAACACAAAAGAGATTGAAAGTTTACCTAAGGGTATGGGATGACAAAAACAAAACCAGGAGATAGCCCATACCACCCCCTCACATTGCATTCACCACTCAGCAGTTACTGCTCTCTTTGACACTGAGGAACTCAGGGCTGCTCATCCCTCTTTGGTTACCCACCTTGTGCTCCTCTGTCCTACAGACCTTATTTGGGAGCATCAAGAGTCTTCCAAATAAACTAAAAGGGGAAGTGCAGGCAAAGGTGTCACATGTCTAGGTGCACCAGAGGCACTGGAATATTCTCTACTGATGATTAGCTTCCCCACACCAGACCCATGACTCAGCACCATCTCCTGAGGCACAGTGTGAAGCTTCACTTCCTCCCTATGGGGAGAACAGAACGGGATCACTGAAAAGAATGAATTGACTTACACATGTTGTGGTTATTTCACTGATCCATTAATGTGATTGTTAAGCTCTAAACGACCAGGCTGGCCGCTTGACTTCCTCCCATTCTGAAATAATTTAAAGGCAGATTCATTTTCTCAGTTGTGCCTCCAGTACCATATAAAAAAGACATTGTGTTTGTTAAATTAACTAAATGCTACTGAAGTGTCAGACAACAAGGAGAAGAACAAAATAAATGTCAGGTTTAACTACTAATGCTGATTTATTTCACAGCCACTTGCAGAGGCCATACTCTGAATAAGTGCCAAATGCTAGATGAAAGTGTTGGGGTAGCTCCTAGTGAAAGTCATGTCAGAGTAAACTGTATTCACATATGGAGCACTAAACAGCGTCCTGCTAAAGATTTTCAGTGGTCAACAAGAGACCTTTAGGTGGTGTCATGTAACTGGGAATGTCTGTTGCTCACATGTGACCTTTGAAATACGAAGACAGCTAACAAAATGCTTGTCTTCAGCTGTTGGTGGTGATTTGTATATGGCACCTAAGATGTTGAAAAATGGCTTTTTTGAATGTTTTTTCTCTCAAGGTGATGCACTGTATCAAATATTGAAATGCAGTTCTCATGACACCATTTGAATTATGCTCTCTGTAAATAAGCAGCTTTACAGCTTTTCCTTCTCTGTGTTCACTTACATAAATTATACCAGCAGTAGAGGCTGCCAAAGAAAAGGGCTAGGAAGAGATAGCTACTTCTCCATGTGCAGGCCATTTTACAACCTACCCGCTATCCACTTCTGTCCAAGCAATTGTTCAGACTCTGTTTCGGAAGCAATATAATAGGCATATTACAATTACAAAACTGTCAGGCTTTTACACCTGGCAGCAGGAGCTTTATAATGGGTAGAGATCACAACCAACAACGTAAGAGAGATATTCTGTGGACACCACCCCACCCATCCAATTACTTTCAACAACAAAAAAAAGAAATCAGAGGGGAAGGGGCAGGGAGGGGAGAAGACGGGTTGGATGTTGTTTAATTAAAGAATAACCAATGTTCTTCTTGGAAAACCGAAACAACCAAGTTATTCTTGCATCAATATTTGAATTTTGAATTTGAATTGAAATTTGAATTTTTGTACTGAGGCTTTATTAAGTGTCATTATTTGAAAAATGTTCATGGGGTGAACTTCTTTTACCAGTAGAGGCACAAGCTGAAAGTTAGAAACTCACACTATTTGTCACTTACACAGTGGGAATGCTTTCACCAGGGAGTAACCAAGTTTCAAGCTGCACTTAACTTGCAGACTGCAAGAGTCTGAAGCAGAAATACATAGCGAAATATAAAGTCCTTGAGCTACTCATTTCAGCTGGAACTGGAGAAAAATATTGCTATTCATCTGATTCTTCTAATCCTCTGCAGAGATTATACTTTCCACTGACACTACACTAGACAGCACCATTGCTAGCTTAAGGACAAATCAAGTTCCTCGAGCACCAGCTTTTTTAGCCATTGAGAAGCCATGCTTCTACCTCAGTAGTTTTCTTTACCCAGCCTGTTAGAGCCGCAAAAAATAGGACTGAAAGATCACAAAGGAAATCCCACTGACAAAAGTGGACTAGTGCCAACCAACACAGATAACCAAGAGATGGAAAACTGCATCATGTGATAGGCACGAGCTTAAAATTGACAACTGGAGTGCTCAAATGACTGGGCCCAGACCATTCTCTGCAAAGGTGGTATGAATGTTTGCTACTGCCTGCCCTCCATTTTATCTACCCCAGGAACCCTCATCTACAGAGATAATATCTACCTCCATTTTGAGAAAAAAAAAAAATCTATTGTCAAAAGAGCAACATTTTGCAAGGTTGACCAATACCTTTGTTTCCTCACTATTCAAACAAACCACAGAATCATAGGATCCTGTTCAGACTGGTGCAGTCCTGGGGAGGCCTCCAGCCCCAGCCCAGAGCAGGCTCAGCTGTGGGCTCTGACTGGGCTGCTCAGGGCTTCACCCTAAGTCAGGGCATGAAACCCCCCAAGCTGGAGAAGGCCCAGACTCCCTGGGGCCCATTCCCACTGCTGGGCTGTCCTCGTGGGAAAAAGGCTTCTCCGTATCTCCAGACTGTGCTTGTGCTGCCACCTCTCACCCTCACACCACATGCCACTGTGAAAAGTCCATCTGAGTCTCCTCCATCACCTCCTGTTGGTGTCAGGGATGTCACCAGGTGCCCCCAAGGCTGTCCCTTCTCCCATCTGAAGCAGCCCCAATCCCACACCCTTTCCTCCAAGGCCAAGGGCTCCAGCCCAGGACTGTTTTGCTGGCTGTTTGCTGAACTTGGCCATGTTTAGTGACATCCTCCTCTGTTGGAGGCCCAACCAGATAGAGTATGTGGATGCAGTTGAGATAGATGAGCTTGAGCCAGTGGACAGTCCCCACCCTTCCCAGGCTTTCAGGGCCACATCCTGCTTACACCATGACCACAGGCACTGCTTGGCCTTTGCCCTGGCTGAATTCCATTGGGTTCAAGTCAGCCCCTTCAGCCCCTTCCTCCCACCCATGCAAGTGCCCCTCAGGACAACAGCTCTGCCTTGAGTGTATTGAGTAGTTCTGCCCCTGACACCTATCTGGTGCTCTCTACAGAGATGAGGACTATGTCCTCCATGTGCTTCTCAGGGTTCCTGATAAAGTTATTGAACAGCATTCATCCCAGGACAGACCCTGTGGTAGTACCCTACTTGTTACTCACCTCCAGGTAGAGCACAACCCCTTGAGCACAACCCTCAGACCCCAAGTATCCACCCAGGTTTTACCCATTGAGCTGTCCTCCCATGCATGCTGTAATGTACCAATTTGGACAGAAGATGATCATGAAAGACAGTGTTGAAAAGCCTGAAGGCAAGCAGGTTGATAGGGCACGATCAGCCCTTGGTAACTCTGTGCAGACTGTTTCTGATATGTCCATCAGTGTGTTGCTTCATACAATTAAATGCATCCAACAAATTTTTCCACAGTAATATCAGTACCTTGGCATGGGGGGATGGGTAGCTAAAGCCCAAATTAAGATCAAAAACTTTTCCTGAAGTGGCCCTCACCAAAAAAGTTACTTATAGGTCCCCATGAGATACAGCCTAAGTACCTTTTCAATCCAGGCCTGAGAGGACTGAAGAGCTTCCCAAAGCACATACGCTATTGCTGAATTCATAAGCTAAAACCTGCAACCGTAATATATTATGCAACTACCAAATCTCAGGCTAAGTCTCTTGAATTAAAAGTCTAAGTCTTAATTTAAAGAGACACGTGGGTTTTTATATAAAGGGTCAAAAAAAAGAAATAAGCAATAAGTTGTCCAAACAAAACTACCACTTTGCACTTGCACAGATCCACAAAAGGGACACTCTAGCAAAGCAGCACTATGTTCACTGTATTCAGTGATCAGCCTTTCCAAGAGACCTTTTGACCTTTCACTGGAGTGAAACAACTTATGAATGTAAATTAATCTTTTCAAATTGCTATCTAACTTACTTGAGCTTTAAATCTATGCACCGACAGTACAGTAAAACATTTCCCTTTCCACATATTTTGAAGTTTGACTCCAAGAAAGCATGTCTAGGGAAGGGGGTGGAAGGGACCTGAAAACTACTCAGTTTTTCTACAGAGGACATCTCCACAGCAAAAAAATATTTGTTTCCTATGTTCAAGCAATTAATTATAGACCAGAGTGTCTTAGTTAAGTTAGCTTTCAATATACTGCTCAGGTTGTGGTGCTTGTTTTTTTCCAGATACAATACGAAGCATTTTCCATTGCTTGACAGAAGTGTGCAATGGAGAATTTCCAGAGGCAGTCTTTATTTTGGATGCTTTATTTCAGATGTTCAATAGCCTAAATATTCAGCAGCTTAACTGTGCTTTCACAGCCTCTTTGTCCCACCCCTGCTCTTAACTTTTTCATTTGATAGGGGCAAACCGTAAAGCTTTTTCAGAGGGAAAAAGTGAAAACCAGCAAGTCAGGAATGTATGAAGTTGGCTTCTGCACTTCAGAGCACACCTCTTCAAGCACCTTTTGCCAATATGTAATAATACCAACCACTGTTGTGTCTTCCATCCTATTTCTTCCCACTTGAGTCCTTATCTCTGTCCCTTTTCCCTAACCAAGCAAGATTCAGCACTAACATAAAAACAGATAAGTGGATCTCCACTGTTTCAGCAAAGATCTGACAGGGAAAAAAGTATGTCCATTAAAAATTTAAGCAAATACAAGTTGGGTTGTGAAGAGGCACACTGCAGCTACCTGTAGGGAATGAGGTGCAGAAGAGGAAGAAGTGCATCACATGATCAACTTCAATTCCTTTACATTCTTTTTCCTCTGTTTTTGCTGGCATTGTAGATATTTTACATTATTGCTCAAAGCCAGATCAAACAGGAGGCAGAAAAGAATGTGGGAGCAGAGGGACAGTATTAAGAGAAATTTGGATATTTGCAAAGGAAAGAAAAAGCCAGTTTCAGAACTAGCTTTGCAATCACACTGGCTAGCACACACTGAACAGAAATAGGTAGTATTTAGAACCAGACAGCTTTGCATTCAGCTGGGAAACAAAAATTATGTCATTACCTTGAATACTACTTCAATAACCAGCTAAAGCCACATTTATGTACCTTATTAGCAGCAAGTTCTTCAAGAGGAATACAAAGCAAACTTAACAGTAAAACCTGACCAAACAGATTAATGTCCCATTGCTCTGGAAGCCCATGAGACTGCAGCAGATGAGCTCAGAAAGAATGACCTCTGAGAACTCATTGAGTGGCCACCAGCACAGCCACAGGCTGCTGCTGCAGGAGTGCTCAGTACAGCTATACCACCTTCATTAGATGCCAAAAGAGTCACATGGCAGAGCAATAAAACAGAATCAAACACTTGCAGATGGCAGGGGAAAAAAAACCTGTTTAAAGATAGTAAGGCATTTGTCTATGCAAGTTGGATCTGTTTTTACAGAAGGAATCCTTGACTACTCTCCAAGCCTGCTGTGGAAGTAAACAACGATTTCATAACACAAAAATGGACAGGGCCAGGGCAAAATAAACCTAGCGATATTAAGAGCCAAACAACATCTGCAACTAAGTACAGGCTATTTTATTTCTTCTCCTGCTACTGCCTGATATTCCCCACTCCTCCTCCCTCCCGCTATTTGAAGGCATAGAAGTTTTATCTGGTAAAGTGTTAAGTCTCCTACAGATTGCAGAAACTACTTTTGTGTGCCAAGGTACTGTTCCAACAGCTTTGTTCAGCACATTGGACTAAAGTCAGAAAACAGGCTCCCAGAGTCCACAGTTTCTGTAAGAACTAGCTCAGGTTCCCAAAACATCTGTTTTACGTTGCTACTTCAACTGAATGTTAACCTCAGGAGGAAGTGCCTTTATTGGTCTACTCCATATGCCATTTGGTATGATACCAGTGACAGCAATGAATTTTAGCAAAGTAGAGCTGTTCATGTTCTATATGAAGACTAAAAAGGCAGGGTATTTTGCCTGTATTTAGCTGCCACACAAACTTATAACCAAAAAGCTGACTGAGAATTATGTTTTGGGTTTTGTCACATTTCAGCACAAATACTTCGTAGTATCCCAAGATAGGCATCCAACTGAAAAAGTTGAATTCTATTCAATAACTGATAATCCTTATGCATTAGGCTGATATGAAAGGCACTTTATCCTGGAAACTACTCAGCAAAATAGATACAGTATTCTTGGCCAGAAACTTTACAAGTCTCCTGACATCCTAATCTTTCCAAGATGTTTTAGTCCACATACATTCCAGATACTGAAAATGTGACAGACTGCCAGGGATAGCTTCAACTCCCCAAGGAGTAGTGAGCTTGCTAGAAACAACTTATTTTAAATCTGCCAAAGTTGTCAGCTGTCCTCATCTGTCAAGAAAGGAGTCCACAATACACAGAAGACCATTAAGAGACCAGACCCCAGCTGTAGAGTGCAATAAGAACAGGCATTAGAACCAAGCCCAGGAACTGATCCAAGTTCTCACCTGATAATTTTTATTGTTCCTATTTTAGAGACATGATTGATTGAGAATGATTTAACAAGTCATCACTAGAGCAGAGCCAAGAGATTTTTGCTTCTTCCAAACTATCTCTTACCCTTGAACCTGCATCCAATCAGAAGTAATTTCTTCTTCACCTTGAAGGGGAAGCATTAGCAACAGTGAAGTAGCATCTCCTGCTACAGTACTTATGGAGCAGAAATTCAAGACAAAGATCCTGCAGTGTCAGGTGAGAAGCCATGACTTTATCCCAGAAAAATAATTTGTCACTGAAGAAACCACTAATGGCTAGGGAAGCTACCTTTTACTCAGCTGGAGACTACCAAGTAGATATGCCATAAAGAGTTTCCTCTTTCTTTACTCCAAGCTTGATCACAGAGCAAAATGCCTGAAGACTACAGAACCTACAAGTTAATTCAGTCTTAATCCTTCTCTATTACATGAATGAATTATATGTGCACAGTGGATAAAGAACACACCTGGTGCTAGCACTCAAATAGTATGATGCTCAAGAGTTATCAAGATGATTATCACTTTCCTGGACCCAGACCAGTTGTACAATTTATTTTTTACTCCTATAGTCACCCAAGAGGAAGGCTCCAGCTCTTCAAGTGATCAATATCTTAGAGCCATTACAATGAATTGAGTTCCTACAGGGAAGGGGACACTAGCATGTTAATTCTCATCACAGGGGACTTCTGTCATTATACATATAGCAACAGGGTCTTTTCGGCATCAAGGCTGCAGTCACAGGCTGCCATGTCACAGCTCTGCTATTCCGTTGTACACGTGTAGCAGCTACCAAGATCCAACTTGTACTGGCACTGCCATGAAGAACAACTACTAACAGCTTGACACCACTGTGAGCTTGTGCATTAAGTTCCTTGCAAAGGATGTTACACTCACCTGGCAGACGATGCTTTGACCCATCTTCACGTAACATCCGTTAATGCTACCTATTACGAGCTTGCAACAGTAGTTGAGTATTTTTAGCCTCTGTCAATCCTAACTTAGGAGTCCAGGCAGACTCCTACGAAAGGAGACCCATTCAGTCCAGTACCCTGCAGAGTATTACTCAAGTACAAACCTCAGCCACCTGGCAAGTCAGTAGTGTCTCTGGAGTCTGGGGTACTGCTTGAAATAACTTAAGAAATACTTCATGTTCTGGCTAGTATCACAGAATCACAGGATGTAGCAGTGTAGCCCACTAAAGCTTACAACTTCAGAGATACTCTATTTTACTTCAGTGCTAACATAATAATGGAGACCAATACTTTAACTGCTTAATTTTTTTAATTTTTTTCTCCTCCTCTGCATTTAACAGTGGTTTCTTAAAGAGAGTTCATACCTGTATACCTCTAAAAGGCAACAGACAAGACTGTTTCAACCATACATACAAAATTACTTATGTTTACAAATTTTTGGCAATCATAGTAACCCGTTTTTTCCTATTGCCATTGCCCCAATCATTGAAAAAGACAGTGTACAGTAATTTACATTTGAAGTATTTCAAAGTGCTTGGTAGTGATTTTTCAAGAATAATATTTACAAGTGGCCTATAAACATATGTACAGGTGTTACAAGTTGTGGCTGGAATATGGCTTTCTATGGAAAGTGCTTTGTATTTGGTCAGTGGTGTTATTGACTGACCAATCCAATGGTTACTGATAAAACAGTAACCACTAAAAGCTGAATTGTTGTGGACAGCTATTTACAGAGTTTGTTGTTAAGCTGTATAAAATAGCTATTTACATAAGTGTTCCATACGTACAGAAAGTATCTTCTTTCTTCCAAGAATGGAGGAAGTCTTGCAGCCACAAACCTGGTTACTATCCCCAAAGAGTGTAAAACACAAGTAAACTGGAAGTGATTGCTGATCCAGCGCTCACACCATATCATCATCTGTGCTTACAACAGATATCTGTACAAAATAAACACAAGTTAGCTACAACTGTACTAATACAAGATACAAAACAATGTGTATCATTACTATGCAGCAGTTTGAAACGGGCTAGTTCTGCAGGCTAGAGACCACATTCAGCACTGATTACTCCAACTCAGGCATAGGACAGTAGACACACACTACAACTTTAGCCTCAATTAAAAGGACAAGCTCTCAGCTGATTCAACGCAGTGGTTTGGCTGCAGTCAGCAGCCTTCAAGAGCAGAGACTTTTCCTAAACTCAAGCCAGATATCATTTGGCAGTGTTTACATCTACTCTGAGGATTAACCTGGAGCCTCATACATATCAATAGGTTTACTTACTGCAGGGTAGGTGTGTCCTACTGAACCGCTGTGTCTTCCGATATCAATTGTGAGGTCCTCTTCTGTAGTTTTCAGGTAGACAGGATTATCAAAATTCATGCTCTTCATGTTCTTGTGCTGCCAGTTACGCCACATGAAGTAGCCAGCCAGTGCAGCCATCACCAGCAATACTTTAGGGAGAAAAACAGATTGTAAGTATGGAGTAGGATCAAGTCAAGCTCCTGATTAAGACCAGCTTGTCCCACCACAAGGTGTCCCAAACATTCACAAATGCTGTACTCACAGACAGGAAGAACAGTCCAAGCTGCTGATGTTCCCCCAGCTGCAGCTACTTCAGATGCTGTACCACTGATATTGACTCCTGCATGAGAATTTGAAGTAGTGAGTTTGCTTACTGACAGGCTTTGTCAGACGTAAGCACTTCCCAAGCCTAGAAGCTGCTATGATATATTAGCTACACACTGCAAGAACAGCCTAACAGGTTTCATCCTATATTAAGAGAAAGTATATTAGGAGGAAGCTTTTTTCATCGCTTGCCTTCTCTGAGCACTCCTGGGATTTAGTATAACCTATAGGTTCCACACTGTTGTCAGTGAACTAATTCTGTTTATCACATGCTCGAGCTGTTGTACTTGCACTACACACACAACCTGGACTGTGTTTTCTACTTGCATGCAAAGGAGAAAACTTCAAGTAGGCTAGTGGGTCAGTTTGCATTTAATTTATCTCATGTTTAGCAGTCTGAGTTATTGGGACCAGTACCTCCAGGAACTAGTCCAACAGTTGCAGATTTTTCTGTTGTGCTGGTATCTTTAGCCTCAGTGTAAGCCACAGTTGTTCCAGTACCTGAAACTAATTATAGATCAAGAACCCAGTTAATCTTGAAGTTCTGCAATGGCTTCGCTATGAGAGCCATGGTAGTGAATGTTTAGCAGATGTCAGAATGGTCATGCAGCTTTTTAGCTTTATTGGAAATACTGAAATCAGTTATTTCACTAGCATACCCTCAGATGAGGGTTTCTGATCAAAAATAATCCCAAAAACAAGGCTAGACAGCTCATGAGGCATGAATTACAGGTATTTAGAGTCAGGACAACAGTAAGCCACCCCATCCTTCACTCCGAAAATCTCTGAATGAGATTTTAGTTCCATAAGTTTACTGGTTGAGTACAGTCTTTGATAGCTATAGCAACCCTTTAGAGCAGCCAACTGAGGACAGCATCCTTCCCATTCAGTGCTCTGTGGCAGTCAGAATCAACATGCAATATAGCAAGGGGCACCTTGGAGTTTCTAGTTCCACTCCACTGGACAAAAAACCCCAACATAGTGCTCAGGGTAGTAGCAGCAGCACAAGAGATGGTCCAAACAAACTTCCTTATCCAGCAAGATTATCCTATCAGCTTTTCAACACTATTTATACGCTATAGAGCCACGCTAGTTTACATCCCTTGTTTTATAAGAAAGTGTATGTTTTGTGCATGTGCTTGCTGCCTGCAGAAAGCCATTGAAGTACAAGGTCTTGTTGCAAATGATGATGATGCAAAAGCCAAGCATGGACTTTGAACAGCAGCTGCAGATTTTAACAGCAAATTAACTCATGCAAAGCTGTCAGCCTATACTGCCATGTTTGCCTCCACCAGGTTCAGTACCCCTACTCCTTCCCCATCCACCCTGGAAAATATTCCAGTCTTGTTACCATACCTGCACATCTCAGACCATCCTCCTGCAAGAAGTATCCAACAGGACATGCACAGGTGTACTTTGGAGAGTGCTCATTTATCTGAGGAGCAGGCAGGCACAGGTAGCTACAGCCTCCATTTGCCATGTTCTCTTTACACCAGTTCCTGCCTGTTGGTAAAGCAATTCACAGGAGTGAGCCTTCATATTCCAGGTGCATAGCATAGTTATCTGCTTAATAATTGCTCGAGTAGAGTTTTTTGTCTCTGAAGGTTATAGATTTGTACCTGCTCTGCCTAAGAAAGAGCAATTGCAGATAGACCTTCTCTCAACCCCAGTGGAGGTGCCTATGTTGGAAGCTCAAGTCACTCTTAAGTGGAAGTAAAGTAGACAGCTGTACAGGGGAGGGATACTATTTGCCACCACCCAAGCAGGGCAGGCTTCTTACACAGAACATAACCATAATAACATATGGTTATGTCAGCACACTGACGTAACCATAAACTGTACTAGAGTTACCTGAAGGCTGAACAAGTTCATGATACACAATGATGTCCTGTGCATCATTGAGGTTGTTCACTAGGGTAACCAATTCAGATCCAGTAAATTTGTTGGCACCATAGACTGCCTCATTCTCTCCATCAATCCAGTACACACGGTCCTGTAAGACAGAGTCATTACATCCCATTACTTCTGTGTTGCTATCAGCACCATAATTGCTAGCCATGGACTAGCAAGAAGAGGACTTGACAATTACTACAGGAAGGCATTCCTACTTCAAATATCGTTAGAGCAAGAGGATGAGGAAGGAACATATGAGACTTCAGCACAATTCTACGGTCCTGGCCATTCAAGTCCACACTTGACAGCATATGTAGTTTAGAATCAAGCCAGTACAGACGGCTTTTTACAAGATCTAGGAGAAGAAAAAAAAAAAAACCACACACAAAAAAACAGGTTTACTATCCATATGGAGAAAACCTCCAAAGCCTCCTGCAAAAGTCAAAACACCCACAGGTTCAAGAATTGTTCCAATGTTGCCCTAGTTTCTTACCATATCAGGATGCAGAAGGCTGCCACAGTGCTGCCTAAGTGGCCTGTGCCTCAACTATAATACAGAGCAGTGCAAGAAAAGTTACCATTTCAGTATCCGAAAAGTGCCTTCTGTGTCTGTTGCAGTGTCGCCATGCATGCAGGAACTTCCCATTCTCAGAAGCTGAAAAGAGTTCTCTGAAGGATGACCTCAGCTTTTGTAGCAAACAGATTGCTAAAGCTCCAGAATACCTCTGGCACAGAGACAAGTTCAACATACCTAGAGCAATTCCATTAGGCCACTGGATTTCTGTTGTCACAAGCTGCTGTCTGTCAAATCCATTCATTCCTGCTTTTTCAATTTTTGCTGGCTCACCCCAGTCTGACCAGTACATAAAGCTGTGAAGCAGAATTTATGTTGTATGATGCACTATAGTACTGTGTAGTATCGCTCTTAATTATGACCAATAACTAACAAAGGCTAAGTCAGTTATCAGGACATGGAAGAGCTCGCAGGTCCGCTCTTTTAAGAGAACGAGGACAAATACTCACCCAGAGAGAGGATCTACAGCAATAGAAGCTGGCTCTCTCAGCTCAGAGAGAAACAAAACCTTTCTTTTTGTGCCATCTAGGCTAGCCACTGAAATTGTCTTTGCAGTTGAGTCAGACCAGTACATGTTCTTATAAACCCAGTCTACAGCAATTCCTGCAGGGCTGTGTATGTTGTCCAGGATTCTGACGTGTGTTCCAACTTTATCACGGGTATCAACAGAGGCACTGGAAGACAAGAATTACTTGCTTTTAACCCCCTCCTCCACAGATACTAACACTTGGCATGCCTCAGCAAATACTGCACACAGATCTCAGGCTGACAATGCAGAATATGCACTTGTGACTTTCCACAGAGTGCCTTTTGTACAATTGTAGAAGCAGTTAGCAGGAAGTGCAACAGGCATACACATTGCTAGCTGCAGGAACTTGCATCAAACTGTACTTTGCCTTTAGGACATCAGGAATACAGTTCTGATGACCAGCACCTAGAGAAGTATCTTGGGTAAAAGGTGGGATGGTTTAAGGGAGCACACTAGGGTTCAGAAGAGTGCATTTACCTGAAGATTGCTTTTTGGCTGAAGTCTGCCCAGTAAAGCTTTTGCTCAGCAATATCGGCATCTAGAGCTACCGTGTTTCTTAGCTGCTCTACTAGCTGAATGTATTCTTTCCTCTCCAGGCCAATCTTCCTGATATCCCGACGGTTGGTGAAAATTAAACATGGTTCTTTCCCTGTGAAAAGAGTGTTATCTGTACTTCCAGACATGCAGTCACATACTGTTCTTCTATGACAAGTTTTTAAAAGTTATTGTATTTAGTATTTGCCATTCCACACTTGCTAGTGAATGATGACAGTGGTCTTGGCTGTACCCATACCTCATAATTCTCTCCCTCCACAAATTGATGGGGAGGGTCCTCCTGCCCAGGGAGGAGACACAAGAAGTTTGTCAGGCAGCTTTAAGTACTGTGTCATGGCACCAAAATGTTAGGAATACTCAGGTCTGTACAAGTTATCTTGATAACAGCACAACAACTAGTGTCAAAACCACAGTAGCATAAGCACTACATCACCTGCTACCTCATTTTAAAGTGGGGATAGAGAAGTCTTATGCCAATACTCACCCACGGCCTTGCACACCCCAGTTGCAAGATCCATCTGATAGCCACGGCTGCATTCACATTTGTAGCCACCTTTCAGGTTGATACAGATTTGACTACAGATACCAGGGTTCTGGCATTCATCAATATCTGTAAAGACAACAATTTAATTTGTTTTTATCTCCAAAACCATTACTGGGGCCCATGTTAACCTACTCGATACTTGCCTCCACAGGTTCTCCTGTCTATAAGCTCAAACCCAGCTGGACAGTCACATTCATAGCCAATAACAAGATCTCTGCAGATATGAGAGCATCCGCCATTGTTCACCAGACATTCATTTATATCTAGAAGAGAAGAATTGACCACTTCTGAGACAGCATACATATTTTAGTCTTAAAGTCTTAGTCACTGAGTGCTTTACCAGACACCCATCCATTTTCTAATCACGCCTGCCATATCTGATAGACTACTCTGGTACTTTAAGTCACATGCCAGAGAGCCTCCTCAAATTCATATTTGCTTAGCTATCAGCATGTTACTTGTGTTACAAATTGTCAGCAGCAAAGACTGAGGCTCTGGGATGTTTGAGTTTCTAATGCCTTCTCCATGGCCAAAAGGCACTCGAAGGCATCCCAATAGCCTGTTTGGCTAGGATAAAACTAGCCTATTGACCAGGTTGCACTCTGTTGGTTGTTTACCACCAAGGAAGTGCAGATGGGCACTCCAGACTGGCATCTGACAGCTCAGAGGCTGTATCCAAGTATGTCTAGCGGTCAGCATTGGGTAGTGGGTTTATTCACTTACTACACTCCTTGAGGGGCTCATCACTCCAGTCCTTGCAATCTCTCTGCTGGTTACATACTTTATTGACATCTATGCATTCTCCACTTCTGCACTTGAATTTGCCAGGTCCAGAGCACTGAATAACTGAGACAATGAAGATTGTGAGGGCAACTACTCTGCAAAGACTTTGTTCTTGCTTAGTTCCACACTTACCATTGTTACAACTTGCTTCATCAGTGCCATCCAGACAGTCTCTCACACCATTGCACTGCCTGCTCCCATGGATGCAGTTCCCATCTTCACATCTGAACTGGTCTGGTCTGCAGGTCCGAGAAGCTGAGAACACAGCCATCATTACAGACTTAAACTCGTGAGGTCTGCTGAGGGAAAGAAAATCAGGAGCCCACCAACACCTCCTCGAGAAGGACCAAGTTAACTTACGGCAGTTGATTTCATCACTTCCATCCTTGCAGTCAGGATCTCCATCACAGCGCCACTTTTTGTGGATACATTCACCTGAGCCGCATTGCACTTCACTTGCAGAGCACTTCACAGGAGGTGCAGGCTGGCGGCCACATTGCTCTAGAGATTCATCTGAGTGGTCAGAGCAGTCAGCATCATCATCACACACCCAGCTGAGGGGGATGCAAGTAGAGCTCTTGCACTGGAACTCATGAGCTCCACAGGTAGGAGGTGCACACTCCAGCTCATCACTGCCATCACTGCAGTCATCTTGACCATTGCAGACAAAGCTCTTGGAAATACACTGCCCACTGCTGCATGTGAACTCTGCTGGACTACAAGTCACATTGCCTGAAGTAACAGGAATAAGAGATTAGCAGATCAGCACAAGGCAGACTTTTGTATGAAAGTGTTCTGCTTTGCAGGTTCTTCATCAGCTGTTAGCTGACAGAAGATCAGCTATAAGGCTCTAGGACAACCTAACTAACCACCTCCAGGACACTTGGGCCCCACACAGACTGTCCTCCTTGCCTTTGGATGTCATGTTATGTTATTGAACTACCTAGTGAAAATGACCCTCCTCTGAAGCATCTAGGTTGTTCTTCTTCAGAGCATGAGCCTTTCAGAAAATGGGCTCAAACCATGTGAATCAGAGACAGAAGAGAATTGCTAACTCTATAATACAGACCAAGATCAAGGTAGCCAGCTGGTCAGCATGCACTATAGTTTGAAGTGTTTTGTGCTGATCCCCAGGACAAGCAGTGGCCCATTTGCCTGGACCACTGGGGAATAACACAGCAAGATCTTGCACCACTTGATCCTGTGGTATTAAGCACACCCACACAACTTACACCAGTACAAATTACACTGGTTTAATAGCAGTGTAGCTAGCAGCTCAGTACGCCTAGGCTGATAGTTTTATCAGCTTCATTAGAAATGCTGTCTGTAGACTTAATTGTCAGATTAAGGCATTTGCTTGCTGAGTAAGGCAGCCACTCCACAGAAACACAGAAGTAGTCTGCAAATCTGTGTCTCATTAGCCCATTCAGGTAAGGTGGCTCTGATGGAAGCCACCCCTGTGGCTCTGGTTACAGGAAATTTGTCTCAGGACACCTCAGACACCTCATACATATGCAAGTTCATTAGAAGAAGCCAGAAATCCTGCACTCTAATGCTGGCAGTGGCAGCTTCACTTGCATACTGGCCTGAAGTTGCTGCCCAACACCTGAAACCTAGCTTCACTAGTCTGCACTTTCAGATAAGTGCATAGAATACTCCAGGATAGGGCTATAAAGCAGATCAGCTGTGCCCTTGGCTACAAGTCACTACTATATTTTTAGGAGACCATTTGTTAATAAAAGCAGTAACTAGAGTTACCTGTTGAGAAACTCTGCAGAGAACAAGTTCTGATGGCTTGCCCGACATGTGACTAAGCCTATGGCCATTGCCAAAATTAGCCAGAGACCAAAGATAGATGGCTGAATAGCTTTTACCACTGTAGTTCTTAACTTAGCAGGATAGAGGAGTGTTAGAACACGTCCGCTTTGTTAAGTGGCCTGCCGCACCAGACGAATGTAGGTTTAAAGGGATACTGAGAACTATGAGAAATTTATCTTCCCAGGTATACTGCCCAGGTATACTTGTCCAGACAAGTCAATTTCAAATAGAGTTATGCAGCCACCATTTCTTCCCTTACCACAATTCTCTTCATCTTCTCCACTGTCACAGTCTTTTTCACCATCACATTTCCAGGACACTGGGATACACTGGGTTGACTGAGGACCACAGCTGATTTCATTTACCCGGCATGTTCTCATATCTATTGAAAAAAGTTTAAGTTCAATTTAAGAGTTTTGAAATTTAAGAGCTACTGCTCTTGGGCTTTACCAGTCGTCCTGAAAGTTGAGACTGAAAGGCTTCAGCTCTGGACAAAGCTGCAGTTAATGAGATGCCAGCATCCATCTAAGTTGATGGCTCTGTCATAGAAGAGGTTACACTAGTTTGTAGTCTTCAGTACAAAAAGATGCTTCCAGCTCGTAATAGATTAGTATTTTAAGTGCATCTTTGTAGTGGTAGTTTTGTGATTGCCCACCAGTTACACTGTAGCACCTTGAGCTATAACATAGTAGTAGGCAGGAGTAATACCAAAGTGCAGAAGGACTTGGCTCTTCTCTGTGACATGTAGTGATAGGACAAGGGGCAATGGGTTCAAGCTGGAACATAGGAGGTTCCGCTTGAGTATGAGGAAAAACTTCTTTACAGTGAGGGTGACAGAGCACTGGAACAGGCTGCCCAGAGAGGTTGTGGAGTCTCCTTCTCTGGAGACATTCAAAGCCCGCCTGGATGCGTTCCTGTGTGATCTGATCTAGGTGTCCTGCTCCGGCAGGGGGATTGGACTAGATGATCTTTCGAGGTCCCTTCCAATCTCTAACATTCTGTGATTCTGTGAAGTATGCCTCAGTGTGGATCCTACTGATACAGAGAAATTAAGCTTCACAGATCTACAGTCCTTGATTAGTTGCCACACTTAAGTCTGAGGCTGCTAACTGCAAGGCCTCACAATCCAGCCTCTGTACTTCTGCTTCCCACCCCCCAACATATAGTCAGTCACTCAGTTCCTACAGTAGCTCTGGTTATCTCGCAAAGTTGATGTCTTGGAGGACTGTGATCACTTCGTGAACAAGCCACAGTAATGGTCAGGCCTGCTGTGTTGTGGTTGCTGCTTCTGACTGTCAATAAAACCCTGTACTTGCTATCTGTTACTAGGTAGAAGTGCAGAGTCCCCACTCAGTTCTGCATCTTTTTAAGTAGTAAAAAGTTTTGTCAAGGCCCCAATGTGGCCAAAGCCAAGCTAGCACTTAGGAAGGTGCTCTCCAAGACGGCAAGTTCATCCTTCCTTTAGGAGGAGAGCTGCAAGCAGGCAAGAAGTCACAACACTATTTCCCACAGGCTTGCCTGCACCAACAAGCCAGGCTCACTTACGGCACAGTTCAGCACTCTCGTCAGACCCATCCTCGCAGTCTGGATCCCCATCACACTGCCATCTGTTAGGCACACACTGGCCACTGGTGCACACAAAATCAGATTCAGCACACGTCTTCTTCACTGCAAGGGAGGACAGACACTTCAGTTTAGAGATCAGAGGCCCTGCCCTAGGAACATGATGCAATATCCTTAGTTCTGGGATGTCTGCTGTCATCCTCCACCAGTCTAATGACAGCGCTGTTTAACACTTCCTAGAGAGTCATACTGTGCCCAGAGAAACATTTATCTTCCTGTAAGCAGGCACTGAAGGACTCCTATTGTTACAGGAGACAATGCTGCTAGAATAGCTGCTGCTTTGAACACACTTGAGTTAAAGTAAGGTCTACTGACATTAATATTCAGATTTTGAACTCTGAGTTTATTATCAAGGCATTTGATTTATCATTACAGAAGCGTGGTACTATGTAACCCTAAGGTAACAGTTTAGGTTTGCTTGAGCAGACTGTCAGTTCAACAACACCAGTGGTGGATATTGAGTCTGTTTTGCCCCGTCTCTAAGTACATCCAGTCATCCATCTTGGCCTCTATGTTTGCTTAAAGCAAGAGTTAGCAGCCAAAGCTGGACTTAGTGTTTACAGGAGGCTCAGCAGAATCATTTTCACGCATAAAACGGGACATTTAGCCACAGAATAGCCAACACCTAAGAGCTAACAGTTTCTACCATGTCTTCAAGCAAGACCTGAGAACAGACTTGCATTCTGTTCTTGACAGTTAACACCTTTGCAAATAAGAGTTTTTGTCATGAGCTTTTCTCTCAGTTACCAGTTCCAGAAGACTTTCATAGCACTCAGGATAATTCAACTGCCTCAGCTGGATACAAGGCACCAAGATAGTCTCCCATTTGTTCCAGGGAAATAGATCCTCCCCTCTGTATTCTGACTGTCAGAAGTGCTGGAAAGGATAAGCAACTCTCCAGCTATCCACTGTTATGCCCTCACTGACAACTAGCAAGTACTACCACAGAGGTATTATTTATTTCAATTACTTACCACAAGCACTCTCATCACTCCCATCTGAACAGTCTTCATCACCATCACATTTCCAGAGTAAAGGAATACAGCGTCCATTGCTACATGGAAATTGAGATTCCTCACATTTTGTTCTCGCACCTTCAATAAAAAAAGGAACCTAAGCCCCAATACTGTTTAGAAATACTTTCTTGCTTTCCCCCACTCCTGATCAAGAAGTTACCCAGCTTAATAAGCAGCATAACATCAGCATGAAACCAGATCTGTAACATCAGCATGAGCCCCAAATCTCTGTAGTCACCTTACTGAATCAAGAAAGTAGAGCCAGAAGCTTTCCTTCACAGTACAAGTGCAAAGCTTAAGCACTATGACAGTCCACCTGCCAGACAACAGTAAGCCAGCCTCAGTGTTCTTCTGAATTTTCCTTTCCAAGGCAGAGTCAAGTTTGCAAGGCAGAGGGATGCACGCATACAATGACTTCTGCTGTCTACTGCCTAGCATTGCATTCTCAAAACTCTTCAAACTTTAAGCAAACTAGGTTTAAACTTGACTAATGTCAAGCTGGATTAGCATTTCAGTACTCTGCTGATGACATATTACAGCAGGATCCCCAGGATGTCCCTAAGATACCTTAGATATATATCTGCTGTGTGGTTGCACAACAAGTTTTCATGATTTAAGTCACTCCTCAAAAAAGGGCACCCAAAGACACTGCTTAGTATATACAAAAAGAAGTGTGATTACTTCAAGATCTGGATCTTACTTATTAAAGCTAGATCAAGTGTGATGCTAAGAGAGCAAGATAATTTATCACTTCATTCTGGAATAAAGTCTTGTCTCCCAATTGCTAACTGTCTTGATTTGTTAGTACACTTGAGTAAGGTACTGCTTTCTGTGTGGTGCTTAAGAGTGCATTTTCCAGACTGTCTTCAGCTCTAAAACTATATGATTCCAACCCTTAAGGGAACCTACTGTGTCTTGAAGCCATGTTATAACTGTCACTAAAAGCAGCAGCCTGCTTCTTCAGCAGCTAAGCCAGAGCTGTTCCATGTAACGCATGCAGGCAAGTGTGTAAGTTGATGCATTAGTATTGGCTGCACACATCTACGGCATGATGCAAGAGTCCTACTTCTCCTTGGTTTATTGCATCATTTAGTGGAGGTGCTTTGTCTTGGCATACCAGGGCTCACAAAAGGCAAATTTTAGAAAAACGTTAACTGTTATTTTATATCTTCTGTGTATGACATGTGAAATGCAGAACAGTTTCCAAGTGGAAGGAAGCTATTCATCCATTTCACATTTTATTGGCCAGAAATCAGGCTCTAGGTGATGGCAAAGCCTGGACAGAGTATAAGCAAGGACAACATGGGCAGTTTTACCTGCTGAGTGTCTCATGTAAATTCATGTTAGAAGTAATAGATTTGAAACAGTATCTTACTGAGCTCTGCTAATGTTTTAGCAGTCTTACTGGATGAGTAAAACACTAGCTCATTTGTCAGAGTAAAGCCATAGCAACTTGTTTCATGGGAACTGTGTTCAAAGAATATCCCCTGAACATCAATCAGTTCTTGTGCTCTGTATTTTCATCCCTCCTCTCCTTTTCAGGGTGGGAGTTACATCAGCATGCACTTTCTAATAGCATGGTTTTGTAAAGCTACTACTATTTGGTCAAGAGCTGTAAAACAATTGGCTCACCCTTTGCTCTAGCACACCCCAGACAGCTTAGAGAGGGTGCAGAAGCCACAGCCAGCAGCTTGCTCTAAGCCTGACATCACCTTGTTGTCCAGTAACCTCTAACAGAGGTAGCCTTCTGCTTGCAAGCCCTGGTCACATGTTATTCCAGTTATTACTGTACTATCACTTAAAATATGCAATGACTGACTCCTGCTAGTTTTGAGACATTCTCATCCAGGCTTTCAGAGCAGTAGCAGTCAACCTTTCCCAAAATAGCATATTGAGATATTAGACTAAGCCTGCCACTCAGGAGATCCCAAAAATAACTCCACAGACCTTAGTTACTCTATTTCAAGCTAGAATAACCAGAAAAGGCTTGCAAAGACTGCCTAGTACATTCTGACTTACAAACATCACTCTGACCAAATGCTTCTGGGAAGCTACACACAAAGCTAAATGAAATGGTAACTGAGCTTGGAGTAACAACTACAACTTCACAGTTACAACCCTTACAACAAGCTATTCCAAGAAGGTATTATCATCACTCCTGCAGCTGATACCAAGTGAAATGTCAGAGCAACTACTTTTGTTAGCCCACAAACAAGTAATGAACTGACAGCACCTAACACCCACACAGGTGCACAAAGGTAAACATCACTGTGTGTTGTTACTCCTGAAGATGTCCACCAAACTCTAAAAGCCAGTAACAGCCAGTAACTAACTGCCGTCCTCTGTCTTACCCCAAACATAGTTCTGCAATGCCAGGTAACCATTAAGGCATGACACTACAAGTCTAATCCACTGCTACTTGAAGCAACAGAGTCACACCTCAGCTGCAGCTTCAGTCACTAGACACTTAATGATTTTTAGATCAGCATCAATTGACCATTAATTCAAAGCTTCTCTTCATGTGCTACTCCTACACCTTCACACCTTTTCTCCTCCTTGGAATAAGACTTTGGCAAAAGTTGTAGAGAACAAGTAACTTCACAGCCTGTGATCGCTAACATATATTCTGTCACAGTTTCCCAGGTAACTCCTTACTAGAAGTTAGCTCATAAGCATCAATGTGTGCAGGGTGAAGGAGCACAGTCACAATGACCACCCAAGTTAAACCAGCTTTCTCCATACCGCTGCTATCACTGTTTGTCTCAGCCCCTTAAGCAAGCTGTCAGATTACTTGTCTAGGCAGCCTCAAACATGTGACACTTGTGTGCTGTCATCTGACACGAAGTTTCAGAAAAGCTTGCAACAGTGATTGGGAAACCTTCCAAGAGCTCATACAGGAACTACCTTCGACTCCCCCCAGACCCTGCCAATTGCAGCTCCTAGTTGGAGAGAGATGGTGGCGCCACTAACTCAAATTGAGGGAAGAATCAGAACAACTCGGTGGACTGGAGTTGCCCTATACTGCATATTCCTGACTACAGCGCCCTAGCAGTTTCAGTGCCAGCCAGCTTAGCCCTTCATACTACAGCAGTTTAATCATGTCTGCTGCAGACTGGACATGGAAGCAATCTACGTGACTAGGAATCGAGGCATGACTAGGTAGACATGTCCCCTCTTCCTCCTTAAATGAGGATTGGATGCAACCATCGCTTGGCTGGGCTCTACCTGACAGATCCAGCATCTGAACTACTGCACACAGTTAGGACTACAAAGTCCAACTGCCTTTAAGCATACTTTGTCAAAACATACAAGATCTGACAATTAGGCCTACTTTAGAGCACCAGTCAGGAGATTAAGAGCCATATAACAATGTAGACATCAGTCACCCACCTCCCACCTAGAAGAGTAGCCTGGAGATCAGATCCTGAAGGAAGAAAGGAGTCAGCCAATTGACTACCACCTCCATTCAAAAGGAAAATATTTTAAATTGACCATCCAATTGGCTTAACGTGCAGGTCCCCCTGCCACAGAGGGAACAGCTTCTGTGCTGGGCCCCCCAGGCGGACGCGCCCCACCCGAAACCCCACCCCGCACGAAGGGACCCAGCGGTGGCAAGACTCAACCTTGCCACCAGGTGGAGATCCCTCATGGCAGTTACCATTAGCCCTGAACTAGAACCGTGCCAACGCTGCTGGATGCCACAAAGCCGAAGTTGCACGGTAGTTTGACAGCACCTTTAACGCCGCGGGCTTTCCAAGGGGTCCCTTCTCCCCCCCCGACAACGCCCCAACCCTCCCCGATCCCGCCGCTCCAGTAAGCCCCAGGCATGCAGACCCTCCCTTCAGCACCAGGCATCGCGCAAGAAACCAGCCCTCCCACGGCACCCAGGTCGCCCCCGGGAGAGGTGCCGCCGGGTGGGGGGGCCGCCCGGGCAGGGGCTCA
>NW_010108154.1:5514-5928 GCF_000699245.1 Pterocles gutturalis | reverse complement strand
ATCATCGCTGATAGGATCCAGGTGCAGGAGCCAGCAGCTCTCGTGCTCTCCCCCCCTTTGGCTATCAGTCTGCTCCAAAACCCCTCCATGAGAACCAGGACCCCGCGCTGAGGGCCTCGAGCGCTGCGACCGGCCACTCCTGTGCCACACACGCTCCCGACTTCACAAGGAAACAGGCTCTGCCCGAGCCAGGAGGATGTGATGGAGGCTCTGGGCACTGCTGGGACTGGAATTATTCCCAACACCTTCCAGCACCCTCCAGCCCCTAGAACAGACGCCCGGTTGTGTGAGAGATGCCTTTGTGCCTGACACATCTGCTGCAGATGTTCAGAGACAGCTATCTGAGCAGAATAAATAGCTCTCAATCCCCACATGAACCCAGCCGCCCCCGACTCCGTCTGCACGCAGGCTGGG
>NW_010108154.1:5235-5501 GCF_000699245.1 Pterocles gutturalis | reverse complement strand
CTCAGCGCCCCCACCAGCTCCGAAAAGCTGCCACCCCTCCAGACGCCGAAGGGAAGCTGAGCGTGAGTGCTCTCCACATTCCCACGGATGAAAGGAGACACTCAGAGAATGAGGCAGGGCTCATGCAGAAAGCAGGAGGGACACGACGGCATTCCGGCTCTTCAGCACCGGAGCGACCGGCAGCTCTGCAGGGGATGTCGCTCCTGCACGTGGCAAAGCAAGAGCGATCGCCCGCGGGCTCCGCAGCTCTGCACAGCCATCCGCGT
>NW_010108154.1:4199-5127 GCF_000699245.1 Pterocles gutturalis | reverse complement strand
CCGCCCAGCCAGCCGCATCCCCACGTCCCAAGCGGGGCCCCAAACCACTGCTCAGAGCCATACCCCGCTGCAGGGAGCCAGCCAAACACCAGCCGCCCCAGATCGGGTCTCAGGAGATCCCCAGGAGCTCATTTACACCACCCCAGGGCCAGAGTGTTCTGTGCGATCCCTGTTTAGCAAATGCTGGTTGGTGCAGACCCCCGTTAGCCCAGAGCCCGGGCTGGCAGCTCCAGGGCAGGGCTCACACCACGGGGACCTCAACGGACTCCCTTCTCCGCTCTCCTTCACCTGGCTAGACCTCGATTCTTGGTCTCCACCTGGCCAAGCGGGTCGGCTGCTGCCCAAGCCCCGCACAAGCGTGTGGCTCGGCACGTGCAAAAGTCCTGCTGCCTCCTTCCCCCCTCCAGACCCCACTGTGGGGACAGGGAGGGACCGATACCTTCGATTAACACCCTGAGTGCCTCCAGGGATGCCCAGTTCTGCAAGCTCAGCCCGGAGAATGCCTCACTACCCCTCCACTGCTCTTCTCCAGCCACCTCCCACAGCACAACGGCTTCGTCCTCCTCCCTGCTCTGACATCCGCGATGTTCTGCTGCGTGCGGCAGACGGGCCACCCTTCCACCCAGCCGGACCAGGGAAATGCAAGAGTGGCGTGTCTTAGAAAGCAGCGCTTGCAACCTCCCCAAGCCTCCGGAAACCCCAACCGTGAGATACCCGCAGGCTCCTCTCCGCCCCGGGACAGAACACCAGCCTGTTTCCACCTCGGGCTGTGCAGAGGTGGGGAAACGGAGACCCCCAGCCTACCTGCTAGGAGCAGAAAGGGAATAAAGACCTTTTTCAGAGCGCTGGACTTTTCCAGCTGCCTGGAAACAGGAAGCGCCGAGGCAGGAGAACAGAAACCCTCACACACCCACACAAAGGCACACTG
>NW_010108154.1:3222-4152 GCF_000699245.1 Pterocles gutturalis | reverse complement strand
GGCCCCAGCCAAAGGAAAATAAACAGCTCCCTTCATACCAAACACAAGCCGTGTTCAGCCCCCTCCTCTCGCCGCTCGGCATTTTCGGTTCAGAACTCAAGGTGTCTGAAATCCAAGGGGGGAACGACCCAGCTGCAGCACGGAGTGGGGCTGAGCCCCGAGCCTGCCCGTCGCCCCCACCGCAAGCCTGAGCCCACCAGCACAGCTCAGCCAGCCCAGCTCTCCTCCCAGCCACTTCCCCACCTCCGGAGGAGGATGTCGAGCATCCCCACCAGGGAGAGGGATGGGCACAGCTCTGGGAGGGTCCTGCCCACCTCCCCGCTGCCCTGGCCAACGCCTCCACGCTGCATGTTCGTGCTTTCCTGCTCAGGGGAGCTCCCTGGAAATCCACACTCGCTCTCTAATATACTAATTTTCCTCTGACTGATCCCTCTGGCAGCCCCAGGAGAGCAGAGGACTCTGCTGCTCCCCTGGCACAGAAGCTGAGAGGCTGCTTGCTGCAGAGTGGTGATTCACTGCTCATTACCCCCCAGCCACACAGCGGATGCAGCTCAGACCCCAGCCCGGAGGAGGAATCCACAGCAGCCAAGCCCCGGCCAGACGGCTCCGAGCAGGGAGGACAGGCTGTGCCAGGGAGGCAGGGACACCAGGATATGTGATGGGTGCCCCCAGGCCCTCTCTGCTCTGCTCAGCACCATTCCCAGAGCAGCACAGCCCCTTGCTCAAACATCTTTTAGCACACAGCAGTACCCGTGTTTGCTTGTGTACCCCCAGCCGTCCTCCCAGGGCCGTGCCTCCCTCCCCGAGGGCCACAGACACTCCACTGTGCCGGCCCTGGCAGAGGAATGAAAGTCTCAAGCAGAAAGCAGAGCTTACCCGGGGGGCAGAGCATCCAGGGCTGGCACCGCTGCCCGGGCCGGCGGGGCGCTG
>NW_010108154.1:0-3139 GCF_000699245.1 Pterocles gutturalis | reverse complement strand
CCCGCAGCCGGCCTGTCCTCTTCGATGTCCGCAGCACCCGCTGCATCCCCGTTCACTGGAAAAGCAGAGGGCAGAGACATTAGCGCCCAGAAAAGCTAACGGGGGGCTCGGCTGATCCACCGCACCCAGGCAACCCTGGAAGAGAGCACGGGGTGGGTGGCAGCTGCTGTCACCCCAGCACAGGACTCCCCAGTGCTCCCAGTCCACAGCAAAGGCAGCACCTCCTTCACCCAGCAGCCAGACCCCTCTGGGAACCTCTGCCTTTGTCCCCAGACAAAAGCAGAGAGTACTTTGCATTTGCACTCAGTATCTCTCCTGCCACTTGCAGACACGCCGTGTGCCTGCTGGGAATTCAGGGAACAGCAGAAGGGTGGCACAGCGTGTCCCCAGGCAGAGGGGAGCCCCGGCGCAGCGAGTCCGCTGCACTGGTGAGAGCTGAACGTTGCTGGAATCCACTGAACTTTTGGAAAAGGGAAGGGGAAGAGAGAGCAAAGGAAAATGACAAAACTGATGAGGAGGAAAATGCAGACCAAAAAAATGAAAGGGAATTTGTTGGATTAATATTTATTAGCTAGCCAAAAATCCCTGAGACTTTCCAGTCCAGCAGAGGATCACTTTTGCTACAAGACATCCTGGCTTCAGTGGCAAAGCAAAAGCTTCAAAACCAGACCAGCAACAAGTAACAAAGAAGTAAGGGCTGCAGACAGAGCTCCACAAGCCAGAGCTGAGAAACACAGAAAACTGTCAGGGAGGCATCTGTGTGTACAGCCCAAGCATTTAGGAAGCACTGTAGGAAAAAACCTCCCAAAAGTATAAACCTCCCCAGACAGCAGGCTGCAGAGCCACAGCCACCCTGCAGATGAGGGTTCTCTGCAGAGAACTACAGGAGCCGCTCAGGCAGCGTCAACGTGCGATGCAGATTTCCAGGCCAGCAGGCTCCCAGCACCCTCCACCCGAGTCCTGCGAGACCCAGCTGAGGTAGTCTCCAGCTGCTCCCCACTTCCAGCAAGCCCTGGAAAGGGCGATCTTAGAAGCCTCAACCATGTTTGTACCAATCTTCAAAGGGAACCTGCAGAATGACCCAGGAAACTGCACTGGGATGGGTTTGCTCGGGCCAAAGCAGGGGAAAAGCTGCTCCAAAGTTCAGCCGATAAGGAAGAGCTGACGGGGAGCACAGCTAGGGCTGAGCTACGTGGCTGTGGAGATAACTCGCCACAAAATCATCTCCTTTTATCATCAGATGAAATCACAGCTGTGAGCAATAGATGTAATGGGGACATTCCGGCAACAGTCTGCTCAAAAGACAAGATAATGTAATGAAAATGTGCCAAACCCAGGAGGAAGAGGATGGTTTCTGGAGGCATTCCAGAGGGCACAAGACAGGGTGTCCGGCACTAATCCCAGCCACCCGAAACACTCATCTGCCCATCCTCAAGGGTAAAATCATCGCCGACGGGACTTGCGGGAGACGCAGAGGTTGGGGAGTGGTGAACAGCACCGAGGACGGCACAGTCATAAAGCCACTGGGGAGGCTGGGGCTGGGCCAATAAAATGTGCTTTAAACAAACCCAAGCCAAGGAGCCAAGTTGTACTCGGGAACAAAAACTCTGTCCACAGCCTGAGGGAGTGTCCCCTGCACAGAGAGGACACCGGGAGGGGCTGGGGGGGCACAGGGGACACCCCACAGCATTTGATCCCGGGACAGTGCTGCACCCAACGGCAGAGCCGAGCCACAGCCCCGGGGAGGGGAGCACAGAGCAGGAGCGACAGCCGAAAGGCAGCATTTCACGTCAGCCTGCCGCTCCCCCAGCTCCCTCCCAAAATGGGCTTTGGCAAAACTGACATTGCGTTGCTCCAGGTTTTTCCAATGAAACAGGAAAAAAGAAAAATCCTCCTTTTGGGTTGAACAAAACGTTTCCTTCTATCCAAAACAAAGCACTCTGCTTCTCCTTCCAGGTCTCTGGCAAAAGCAAAGGAGAGGACTGTGCTGCCTGCAAAAGCAGGGCAGGGGAGCGGGAGATGCTGCACTGCTCGGCTGGTCCGTGAGAGCCAGAGAGGGAAAGCGCATCAGCCGCTTGTGGCTTCATAGGCAGACACTCAGCAGGCCCCCGTCCCTGCTTCACAGGGGATTTATTTGCGGACAAACCCAAGAAAAGACAAGAGATACCTCTCCAAAATACCCTCCAGTGTAAGAACGAGCTCCCTTTGAGAGGTGGGTTTGTGCCTTCCCTGCTGCCCGGCAGACAGCGGCTCCTCCCCACTCTGGTGGGCAAAGAGCCCAGAACTTTTTCCCTAAAGACTGATGGGCAAATTCAGCCGAATGCTCCCAACCCCGAAAAAGCCCACTCAGCTCTGGCAGCTGTGCAGCAGTGATGCTGCTGTCCCCAGATCCTTTTAAAAACCTGGAGCTGGATGACACATTTTTTGTCAGGGAGACTCCAGAGAGAAGCCACAGAAATCACTCACGACAGGCAGAACAGACCCTACCGGTGCGCTCTGTGGAGCTGCCCGCTTATCAGAAGTAAAATCAATAAAAATCCATCAATCCACAGAGAGGAAATTCCCAGGCGCTACAAGCTCCGTTATCTTATCAGAAATTCATTTTCTCCCACCAGACACAGCCCCAAGCTCTGTCCCCCCCGTCCCCCGCGCGCTGGCTCACCAGTGCCGTTGGCCATGCTGGTGCCGTTGGCGGTGCCGGTGGCCGTGCCGCTGTGCTGTGCGCTCTTGCCCTGCTGCCGGTGCCGGCTCCTGGCACCAGGACTTTGCTCTCCACTCCCCGTGTTCTGCCTGGGGGGCACTCCAGCCGCATGCCGGTGTGTCCTGCAAGGGAAAGGAACACAGGAGGTGAGATGCATGAAGCGAGATCTGTGTTTGGATCTGGCCGTTCGGGACCGTTCGTAAACCGTACGTAGAACAGCGCATGCTGGGTCGCTAGCACCTTGAAGGGATCCATGTGCTTGCATGTTTGTAGATGTTTGGGAGCACTTTGGTGTTCTGAGTGCACCGTAGTGCAAGTTCAGAGTTGGGTTAACGCTCTCCTCAGATTTGATTTTGGAAGTGTACCCTTGGATCTCGCAAACTGGGGCTTGTGCTGTCGGATTTCATTATATCAGTAATATAAAAGGGTAACAAAGGT
>NW_010108153.1:0-8379 GCF_000699245.1 Pterocles gutturalis | reverse complement strand
AGCCAATTCCTAATCCATCGTACAGTCCTATCTCTGTATACTCTCCAGATATTTTATATCTCTGTATATACTCTCCAGATATTTCTCCAATGTAGTCCTGAAAATCATATTTCCCACTGTTGTCTTTGAGATTGCTCCTGCCTTGCAGACCTCACTCATTTTCAGCTGTTCATTATAAAATTTATCTTTTCTTAATTTTATCTCATTACTTAATTTGTAATCATTACAAACGTTCATAGCTAATGGTTAGAATGTCAATGCAATATCATGCTGATAAGATTGACAGTATCAGGGCACATTACTCCTTTATGAATGTCTTCCTCTACCCTTTGTGAAAATTAATTTATGGCTGATTGGGGATGTCAGACTCTGCAACAGTGCCACACAGCTACATCGTGTTCTGACTCCTGGCCGGCTTGGCTTATTAAAACCTTTTAAAAACTTGGCATCAACCTTTACTGGAGCTGTGAATCTCTCTGTTGTAGCAAAACAATCTTTCTGTCAATTCTGTTGATTTTAAAATGAGACTGGTCTGATCAGACCTTTCACATATGGAGGTGCACAGCTGGTTCTGTTGCTTTCAAATGCATCCAGAAATATGCCCACTGGGGCTTCATGGGTCTGAAAGGAAAATGTTATCTCATGAAACAATTTTACCTTCTGAGGTGAGATATAACAGCTGGTAGTGACAGCTCTGTAGAAACAACAGAGGTAAAATATGCTACAATTTTTTTCAGCGTGTTCATATTTAATTACAGTAGAGCTTAAATACTATGCCCTTTGAAAAAAAAAAGAACAAAAACTGAGGAATGAATTAGTTCACCTTGTTAGTGAACCTTTAAAAGGAAATTTCTGTGGACTGATAAAATGAGGTCAACCAATATTTTATTTACTGGAACCATTCTTCCACTTTGTACTCTGCATGGATGACAGATGATGCTGGATCTGCTCCCTGCTGCATTAATTGCAGGATTATGATTTAAGTACTGTAGCTTTTTTTTTCTACTGTTGTGGTCACAGTGTAGGCTGGGGTTATTTTTCAAAGGAATAGATATATGTGTGAGTGAGCATATGTCTACTGGCATGATGTCCATAGTAGGAATGTTAAGGTTGTCTCTTGTACATCTCAATTTACTGATATCTCGGCTTTAGCTGATGTATTCCAAATACTCAGGACCAGAATCTTTGTTCAGCACCTGGGACCAGGGCCTTGGCAGGCAGCTAAATGCTGAGTGGTTCAGAAAAGGGTATTTAAAAATTAAAAGAAAAAAAAAAGAATAAAATATACGCCTAACTTTTCTAACATTTCTTGAGCAGGAGGATCTGCTGCTACTGATTCTGTGTCTTTGTGAGGTGCCTGTTGGTGGTTCCACATATAGCAAGAGAGAGGATGATTTGACCAGAGGTAGTCCTTGTTGTTTAGAGAGAAACAGGATTTTCTGGGCAGACTTTAAGTGATTCTTGATCTTACACTGAAAGACCCTGAAGTCAAATCACTGAAAGGCACACCCATGTACACATAGCCAAGTACTCTTTGAGGAATTAAATGCTTACCTTACTTTTCATGTTTACCTTACTTTTCATCATTCTGCTTTTTTTCACAACTGCTTTGCTGTTTTCGGTTGTGAGGGAACACAACTGCGAGTAGGATACACAGTGCAGGCACACCACAGAATAATTTTTTTTCCTCTTCTTTATTCCGTTTGTTATTTGACAATAAAGACAATTTCCATAAATTAATGCAGATTCTGTTTTTGTGTAGTTCCATCAAACAGAGAAGACAAATGAGGAAAGGTTTGCCCCTACATTTAAAATGCTCTACACTTACTTCCATAGATGTTTATATGATATTTTTCTCAGAACTGTTGAAATGCAGTTGAAAGACAGATTTGGCTCATTCTTCTGGGGTCATGTTGTTGTCTTAATTTAGGAGTAAAATTAAACTCTTGTTTGATTAGTGATTCTCTGGGAATCAACTTGAGGAATTGCTGATATAATTCTCAGCCTTGCCTCCTCTGCCAATACAGTGTGGGCACAGAGTTTTTGAAGTAACCACAGAGTCATTGTCATGCTTTAACCTGTATAAGTTTTTTTTTCAGAAGGCATGAGATATTTAGTCCAAGGGCAGTGGAGGGGACACACTGATTACTGTTTGAATTCCTAAAAATAATGTATTATCCTTCAGTACTTTGCAGGAATATTGGTAGAAATCATGCTACAACTCAGAATATGCAGACAAACTTGAATTCTGCCTCACAACTAGGGCCCACATTCCAGGGTTTAGCTCATGCATGCTTTGAGCAATTTCCCCTGAAGGAGCAGATTCTAATTATATAACTCCTACAGGATGAATGGCTTGTTGTGGTGCAGTTTGACAAATCCCTCACTCAACCTCTTATCTGTAGTAGTACAAGAAACGTTTTGAAGTCTAATATGGAGGTGGCAGGTAGACACTAATGAACTCGTATGCGATTATTTTAGAGAAGCATGACAACTTACAGACTACAGAAGGACTTCTTCATAAAGCCAGAAACAGCCTAGCTTACCTTTCTCTGACATCAATTGTGCCTTCCTCCTTGGCATCCCAGAGACATTTATCCCACAGGCTGATGTTGCCAGCTCTTCTGTTGCTTTGGGAAGGAAAGGAGGGTATACAGCTGGGAGACGAAAGGCAGACTTTGGAAGGGATCCACCTAGAAAAGACTGGAGTGGAAAGCCAGTTTTCAGGCACCCTGGCATCCCAGCTTGCAAAGAATAGCAAATTTCTTCTTGGAGCTCTCATTTTTGGTGTTTCAGAGCAGATTTAAGAGACTGAGGAGTTTCATTTTCATGAGGATGACAGATGGCTAGTGGCAAACAAGTTGTAATGAAAGAAAGACATGACAAATGAGGCAGCTAACTTTGTTCTCTACAACTCTCCTTAGCATTGAAAAAGTATAGTAATTCAGAGGGAGAATGTAATGTAGTTCCTAGTATATTCGTAGACAAGGTACACAATAAATCTGTGGATTTAACTGGAAAGGGGCAATTCCACTTCATGGTAAGTTCTAAGGTTTCAGAACAAAAGAAATAAAGCTTACAAAGTCAAGCCTCCTGTCCTTTTGTTTAATCTTAATTTGTCTATTTATCTGTTACCTTGCTGAGAGCTTTTGAGGTAACAGGCCAGTTTCAACAAATTTAACAGAAGAGTTAAGGTATCAAAACTGTGACATTACATTACATTATATTGACCTGGCTTATGGAAAGAGTCCTCACAGCTAACAGCAGTTAATGCATCACTTCTATTCTGCTCTGTAGATCCAAAGGTCAGATTGCTTTGCACTTGCATGCATTTAAACCGGTGAAAATATCTTTTGCCTCTTGTTTCATCCCAGTGGCAGGAGGAAAATAGATCCAGGAACAAAGGATGCAAGCTCATAGCAATCCTGGCTGCATCAATTTGCAGTATATGGAACAACTTTTTTTAAAACATTACAATTAAAAGTGAAATCTTTTGGTTTTGGAATGCACAGACACCTATCTGACACACGTCTGTGTTCCAGGAGTAAGAACATAAGAAGACCTGTACTGGATGAGATCAAATGTCCAGTTAGGACTAGCAGGGCTAGTACTCTGTTTCCGGGGGTGACCAGTGGCAGATGGCTAAGGAAGAATAGAGAAAAGGGGCAGGATATAGTGATACTGACAGTGATACAATGGTAGTTTGCCAGAGTTCTCTTTCTTCCTCCAAGAGCTGATGGTTCCCAGGTGACATTAAGGGGATCTCTGCATTTAGCAGCTCTTGGCTGATTCCTCTCTTAGCTTTCTAAATTTGCTTCTTGGTCTCATATAGAAGTTTACATCCAGGTCATACAACAAAGAAGTCCACAAGGTAACCCTGCATTATATGAAAACGTGTGTCCTCTCATTTATTTTGAATCTGCCACCTGCTGGCTTCAGTTAATGCCTCCTAGTGCTTGTACAGAAGGATGACAACAACAATTCCTTATTGGCTTTTCCAGTATACACATAATTTTCTGGATTGTTCTGGTATCTCAGTTGAAGTTCTCTCTTCCCTGTAGACTCCTTGTACTTGAATAAAAGCCATTTCATATCTTTCATCATTCTGTGCACTTTTGTCTATTGCTTTACTGGTCTGTGATTGTTTGGGACTAGAATTGCATATTAGATATACAATGAACGCGCACCATGGAATAATGACATTTCTTGTCTTCTGTGTTCTGTTTGAACCTTTTATAACAGGTGTTACGTTTAACCAAAATATAATTTGGAAAAAAAAAAGTCACAATCGCTTCTAGTTCTGAAAAGTTTGAAGACCTTTTCTTTATTTGGACTAGGACATAGTTTGTGTAATAAAAATGCATTAGACTCCAGGAATTTTTCTAATCTATTTTTCATTTTGTTACTGGCTTTACAATTTCATTTTATTACAGAAACAGGGAATGGTGAGCCTGGCTTCTCTGTGTGACCATGCTCTTCTCAGTCCTACTTCCTCCACTAACACACCCATATACAGTTTAAAAGACAATCATTCTTTCTTTGCTGTAGAACACACTGTTTTTATAATTTAGACTTTTTGGTTTTGCGACATTCCTTATGGCAGAATGTCACCTAATCCAGTGTTTAGTGATATAACTTAAAATTACTTAGAGATTAATGCAAATTGAGAAAAAGCTTTATACAAGTGTCTGTAGCCAAATATATAGACTAAACTATGTTCAGGAATTCCTTTATGTATTCTTTCAGTCAGCTGTTAGGAAATGATACAATGCCATAGCTATCCCATCTGTATGAATTAAGTAACTGAAACAACAAGCTGCAGAAATGCAGCCAATGTATAAAATGCTAGTATATTTTTCTACATAGAACAGAACAGCTAAATATAAATTTACTTTAAAACAATTTCAAAATTGTAAACATAAATGTCAATGCTGAGTTTTAATTTCACTCATAGTCCAGACATGATGAGATGAGGATTAAATTCCATGGACAATGGATTGCAGTTACAGTTTATTTTGACGGGAAAGCTGGAAAACAGAGAACACTGACTAAAATTTAGACAAGTGCCAGCTGCACATTAAAGTTTTAGATGTGGAAACCTGCTTACTAAAGCTGTGTAAAGACTAATAAAACCTTTTTTACAAGACACATCCTTCTTATCAGTCTCTAAATAACAGTTTTGCATAGTTCACCATTGGATTTTTTTGAAGAATTAACATTTAAGGCATAAGAAAATGTTTTGCTTTCAGAATGAGGCACATTTCATTCTTCAGTGCTTGTAGAGAACAACAGATTTTTTTTAATTAATTATTTACAAACCATTTATATGCCAGGATTTGCAAGCCCGAAATGGTTAGAAACACCATTGAACAACTTCTTTTATGTCATTCTGATATTTTAATGGGATGGATAGTACAGACAGATCCATGCAAAGTGCCTTGTTTCTTATAATGCCCCCCGGTTCTAGTGAATTTGATCTAACTTCAGAAATTCCCAAACCCCTCTCAGAAGCCTGTTCTAGTGCTTAACCACTCTCATTGTGAATAGTTTTTACCTAAGTCCAATTTTTGTTGCTACAATATCTAAGAGTTACCTCTTGTCCTTTTGCTGGGTACCTCCTAAAAGTCTGTCTCTATCTTCTTTGTAGCTCCCCTTGATGTACTTGAAAACTGCAGTTAGATTCCTCTTCACACATTGTTTCTTTGAGTTTAATAGACCTAGTTTCCTCAGCATTTCTTTATTGCATGGAGACAAGGGGCTCCAGGCCCAAAGTTATCTCCTTGCTTTGTTGATCCTTCTTTTCTGAGGCATTCCAAACTGGACACAATACTCTGGATTTGGTCTCAGAAGTACCAAACAGAGGAGAATAATAACTTTCCTTGCCCTGCTGGTTAAACTCTAGCCATTATAGTGCTGGATGTGGTTTCCTTTCATTGCTGGTAGGGCCCAATGCTGTTCAACCTCAGGTCTACCAGGACTGCCTAGTTCTTTTCTTTGGAGCTGCCTTTTAGCCCATAAGTCTCTATCCTGAAATGTTGCACAGAATAATTCAATTTCGGATGCAGGACTTGACATTTGCATTTGAACTCAAGTTCCTGTCAGCCCATTTTCTTTCCTCTTTTTGACGGCCGTTTGATGGCAACCTGCTCCTCCAGCATATTGACTGTTCCCTGCAGTTTGGTGTCTTGCAGGCTTGCTAAGAGTGTGCTCTGTCTAATGGTCCAGGTCATCAGTGAAGCTGTTAAACACCACCAGCCCTTGAGGAGTGCCAGTCATAACTGGTAACCAGTTGGTGTTTGACCTAAGCACCCTTTAAAGCCATGGTCCATTATATTTTACCCATCTTGTAGGTTACCCATTCAGTCCACATTCTGACAGGCTGGACAGAGGGTTACTATGAGAGAATATGTCAAAAGCCTTGTTAGAGTCAAAATAAATGGCATTTACTGCTCTGCCCTTGTCTTCTGAGCTAGTTACTTTGTCTCAGAGATCTGCTCTTCGTAAATCCATGTGGGTTGTTTCCAATCACTTTTTGTCCTTCAGGTGTGTCGTGGTTTTAAAAGGCCACCACACAGCATCTTGCTAAAAACCTCATGACCTGAGGCAAGGACAGGCAGGGTTCACTCACCACTTATGGTCACAGGCAAGAAACCGACACGACTTCGGAAAACATAAAAAAAAACATTTTAAACTGTTGAGCAATATTTACAATCAAAAACCAAAGCAAGATCACAAGAAAAGGAACTCCATTTTAGAAAAGCACTTCTCCCCCACCCTTCCCTTCTTCCCAGACCCAAAGGATTTGTTCCTGGTTTCTCTACCTTCTCCCCCCCGGTGGTGCAGGGGACCAGGGAATGGGGGTTGCAGTCAGTCCATGTTGTCTCTGCTGCTCATTTCCCCTCAGGGGGAGGGCTCCTCAGAGTCTTCCCCTGCTCCAGCGTGAGGTCCCTCTCACAGGGGAGTCCTTCACAAAACTATTCTAACATGAGTCCTTCCCACATGGGGTCACAGTCCTCTGACAACTGCTCTGCTCCAACATGGGTGTCTTCAACAAAATTCACGGCCTCCTTCGGGCACAGCTACTTCTTCCAATGTGGGGTCCTCCACAGCTACATCTCCATGAGCTACAGGCAAGCTCTGCTCTTTATGGGCTACACAGGGATGACATGCATCGCCATGATTCTTCACCATGCTGCAGGAGAATCTCTGTTCCAGGGCACCTCTTCGCTCTCCTTTCTCTTCACTGACTGTTGTGTCTGTGTACTTGTCTCTCTCACAACCCGCTCCTCTCCCTGTTGAAAGTTCTTTCACTGGTTCCTGAGGAACTCCTGTCTCTCAGGAGAGCCATAGTGGAGGCCTGGGCTGTGACGGGTTGGGTTACAGAAGAAGCCGGGCAGGCAGCTGGACGGCCAGTCCAGGCCAGTCGAGTCAAGTCGAGTCAAGTCGAGCCAGGCCAAGCCCTGCCCGGGGCCACACTACCCCTCCATGTTCTGTGCCCTCTCTTAAATCTGTCATTTGCAGAGGTGCTGATTGGCTCAGCCCTGGCTAGGGGTGGGTCCAGCCTGGAGCTGGGGAAACTTCCAGGAGTTTCTCACAGGGGCCATCTTGGTAGTACTTCGCCCTCTCCCCTGCCTACCAAAGCCTTGGAGCCAGGGGGCGAGGTAGGGGGTAACTCTTAGCAGTTACTTACAGGAACCACTAATTTAGCCCCTCCTATGGTACCAAACAAACCCAACACACAAAACCACAATAAAGTGCCTGAAGCAGCTTCTGTAAAAACTTGTTACATGATATTCCCAGGGACTGATGTGAGGTGACTAGCCCATGGATTTTCTTTCTGAAAAAAAAATTCTTTTTCATCTTCTTGCATTCTGTTAAGGATGGACATAAAGTCTACCTTTTTCCAGTCACTGAGAACATCCCGTGATCACTACAGCCTTTCAGAGATTAAAGAGATGAACTTCACAGTGATGTCAGCCAGCGCCCTCAACCCTATTAGGTATATCCTGCATCTCAACGTCTTGTGTGAATCCTGCTTATTTTTCTGTAGTGCCTAATTCTAATTTCCTCTATTAGGGTGGATAACACTTCTCCAAACATTACGCAATATTTCTGTCCCCTGGATTTTTCTATGGTAGACCCTGGATGTCTCTAAGCCAAATGAAGCAATTATGCCTACATATCCCCAACAGAGACTAACACTTGAAAATGTCAAATTTTGTCTCCTTATTTTTTAAAAATCATTCACTTGATCAGAAAATAGTATTTAAAGTGTGATGATATGAAATACTGTAGCATGACTATGCATAAGAAGTAGTATTAGCCTATGAAATTGCAATGGATTGTCTTCTATCCTTGTCCAGCACACAGGAGCAGAGT
>NW_010108152.1:24591-31512 GCF_000699245.1 Pterocles gutturalis | reverse complement strand
TCCGCCATCCGAGGTCTTCATCAGCTCCCGGACGAGCCATGGCAGCACAGACTGCTTAAAGTTAACTCTGTTAATTTTTTTCGAAAAAATGGCCACGCAGGCCGCCTGCCGCGCCTGGCTCCTGGGGCCGCACATGCACCGAGTACTCCCCCCCCCACCTATTGTTCTATGCCCTTTCCTAAATGTGTTATTTGCAGAGGCGCTATTGGCTGATCCCGGCTTGGGCAGGTATCTTCCTGAGCAGGACCCTGCCTTCCAACCAGTTTCTTACACAAGGCTAAGCGTGGTGTCCCTTCCCCCACTCCCCCTGTTACCAAACGCTAGGAGGGGGCTGGGGGATAACTCGTTAAGAGTCATTCAAAGGAACTGAGCCAACACCTTAACCCCTTCCTCGCCATCAGACAACCCATAACACCAATTGAGGACATGGACAACACCATGTATCTTACTTTTATTCTTCCCACAGCCTCAGTACATTGATATATAACAATTTTATATTTCCATTCTTTTTTCCTAACAGTATGATGGAATTAGCTATTTCTGCTGTACAACAAAGGTATTTGTAATTACTTCTTTTTGGCACACACAAGAGAAGATGCCTTGCATACCAGCAGCCATTGTCTATGTTCGCAGCCATGAGGTAAGCTGAAAAGGGATGTTGCATTCTTCTCTTCTTTAATAAAAAGTAAATTGTATTTTAGAACATTTGTTACAATGTTATGGCATAAAATGGCAAAAGTGGAGACATTCCCATTTCAAACTGAATGTAGAAGATAAAAAGATTTAGTTATGGAGGTTGTAATATGTTATCTGTCATCATGTTATCTGTTTTTCAGTCCTGAATTTCCTCTCACTTTGCATCAAATGTCCAAGGGTACATGCACAGAAAACTATTAAAATATTACTTTTTTAATTCAGGGTGGAAAAGAACAGATTTCTAATTATCTCCTTAGCTGCTGCTATATTGATGAATAGGTTTGGACTACTAATCTGATAAAAGGACCCAGCAATGAGACTGTGATGAGATCTAAGGGGAATTGTTTGTCAGGAAGACTCATTGTTCCTAAACCTTGTTAAGATGACTGAGTGAAGATGGGGAGGGAAAAAAAATCATTTTAGGTGGAAACTTGGAGCAACGTCATTGTTTTCTAATGATGTTGGTTACATTTGCAGTCATTGCTGATTCCCAGATGTGGAATGCAACCTATGACAGAGACGTCAACATAAAAAATGCACAAAAAATACCAAACAACTGAGGCAAGAGACAAAGAGGCTGAGAGGTCCAATGGAGATAACTCCTGCTCTTGATGCATCCTTTCTTACCACTGAGATTACTACCTGTAAATAGTTCGGTTTAGTCTTCCTCTCCTCCCATCCTCACCACTGCAGGGCACACTGTGAGCAATATCCAGTAATGCAGGCACCTGAAAGTGAAAAAACTACCTGCCAAAGACTTTCCAACATCCTAACCACTGCCTGGCCTGCAGAAGATTCAAGACCAGTCGATCTTGTTATAATCCTGAGGTGGCATAAGCAAAAACAGTCAGTCATGGACTCTTCTTCCTGCCTTCCCATCTGTTTCTGCCGGAGGAAATGAGCAATGGTGAATCCCATCCAAGCTTTTCACCTGAGAGGGACATAGGCAGAGTCCTGGCTGGAGAAAACAGTTCTGCAGAGAAGGATGATGTGTTCACAGGTAAGAGCAAATGAAAAATCGAACAAAAAGGTTGTCTCAGCAGCCTTGGTTAATTACTTGCTGAACAGCATTTACAAAGGCTGCTGCCCTGTCCTTACTTTCTGGGTCAGGATATCTCACAGACCTTGAGCAGCTGTTTCAACACTGCAGGGCAGATGTGCTCAAATTTGAGATCTTCCTGTTGTGATTCTCTGTGTTGTACTATAGCTGAATCCCAAATCCCATCCAGGGAAGAAACCCGGGCACACACCTGAGAGGAACCCAAGCTGTACAGGCTATGCAAAGCCACCTGCTAGAGAGGGGGAAAAACGCAAGGACTCAGGTGGGATATGTGTCTGAACTTAAATTTCAGTGCTTCTCTGTTTGATCCCAAAGTGACAACAATTTTTAAAGCTATAGAATGTGTCCCACATACACAAACAAACACAGCATACTCCTTTAAAAAAAGAATAAAAATAAAAGCTAATTTGCTGGGGTTCCATAAGTTCCATAAGTTACTTGTTCTCCTCCCCATGATGTTACCAGTGGTCCAGTTCTGAAACATCACAGGGGGTAGAGGGGCCACTTTCTCACACATTGCTTGTTGGTATGAGGAGAGATATTGTGTTATTCTACCTTCTCTTAAGCTTCACAGTCCTGTCCTCAGACAGAGCAGTGCCAAAATACGTAATTTTTTGGATTTTTTTTTAACCTACTACATTTTAAACTTTTGAAGATAAGGATTTTGTAATAAAGAGAGCAGTAATATCTCTTCTACAGAGAATGGAAGCTGGATCTCTCTAACGTGGATTGTGAGCCATTTTAGTTTAAACTGGTCTGTGGTCTCAAATAGCTCTATTGAGAGCTATTCACAATGAGGCATGCCCCACTCTTATTCTAGTATCTGCTGTCAAAGCTTAAAAGTACACTACTGCAAAACAGAATGTTCAAAATACTGTAGAGAAAAAAATTGGCTATTGGTGATATCTTGGGTTTGTTTTGTGGCACCAAATTAGAGAGGACCACGCTTATAATTACAACCTTTTTGCAACTCTAGGTAGCATGAAAGAAATCTGTGCTTCAGTTACTTCAGGATAAGTATTAACCTTTGGACAGTCAGACAAGGTCAAACCAATTTGGAAGAAATAGCTAACAATAATAAGAAATAGCTAAAGGTCAGCTAGCTAACCTTTACATTATTGGGTAAGGTACTAATAGGAGCAGCAGTACAGATGTTGCTGTTGAAAGGGTTTTATCTATACCATAATGCAAGAGACTTCTGCTGCTTTGGCTTACAGCTGCCTGACACATTAAGGGAAAAAGATACCACATAGATGAGATACATTGGACTACAATTCTGAAAGCATTTCCACATAGTATTGTCTATGAAAGCATTTTAAAGCATAAATTAAGTCACAAAAGGCTGTTTGTCTTTATGAATTATGCAGTTTTAGGAAAAAAAACAACAAACAAACAAACAAACACAAAACTAAAATTGGGTTCCTCACAGTCGTTTCATAGTGTTCTTTCAGGTTCATTTTTCATATCGTTTCATATTGTTCTTTCAGGTTCATTTTTTCAAACTTCTCAGATTTTTAAAAAATTTCACTTTTCATTACTACTTTCTTTAAATTGAAATTGTGTACTTTGCACCTTAGGAACTGTAGAAAGATCAAGAAATTTGGAAAGTTTGCAACATGGTTGATTTCACTTCCACTGCAGTTAATTGGAAGAATTTTTGTGAAATTAATCACATTAATCACATAATTTTAAAGCAGATGACAACACGGTCTAGGTGCAATTATTAGATATAAAAGATTGGACAAGTTTATTAGGATTTGAAGTACTGTGACTTTGTCACTACTGCTATTAAATCAACTCAAGGTATTCAGATCATCATAGTAAGTTTTCTGGACAGTAAAATATTTGTCTCTTTAGGAGGACAATGATATTCACAAAGTCACATCTGTGTACAAGTTTGCATGTTTTTACTAAATTTTTCTTCTATTGCTTCTCACTTAACCACAAGCACATGCTCATAGCAGAGGTGACATACTATGTGGCAGGTTATGGACTAAGAACAGAATGGCACTAGAAGCCAGAAGAATATGTCACTGTCTGGACTGCTGTGCTTTGTCCTTTATTTGGAAATTAGTAACTTGCCACCCAATGTCAAGCTGCTACTTGGATCAGTCAGAGATCCATGAGCTACTGCTTAATATATGATACTGATTTCAGCTTTTTGGCTAGCTATCAATATTCTCCTTTCTGTAGTTGTAACATCAGGTAACCGTGGCATTGGGAGAAGAAGCCTTTATGTAAACGGCTTAAAGGAAAAAAACAATACTTAAAAATTAAATTATGCAGTAACAAAATTATTCTCTTATGCACACTGGAGAGAGGGAGGTATATGGAAAGGCATGTTTTCTCATGAATTGTTGATTCTTGGCTATCTTTATGTGAAACAAGGCATCATGCTCATGCTGTTTCTCCTAGATCTCTTTCACTCAGTCAGTCCTGAAAGGTGAAGGCACAGTGAGAGCCTGGGACTCTTAGTGCCTGGAAAGCTCCCATGAACCTTGCCCTCAGGCTTTGTATTATCATCAAGACTTCGTTCAGCAGCCGGTTTGTCATTTTGTTGCAGCCACAGTAGTTTATGGTTAGCAAGATTAAAGAATATGCTGTAATAAATGTATTGTAGTGCCAGAGGCAGCAAGGCAATTTTTTCCCCTCCCCACAAGACTTCAAGTATTTGTACTCTTTTGTGATACAACATAGCAGGTCTCTCTATCTGCTTGGTGTAGCTCACGTCTTGCTATTACAAAATGGCTTTCAAAATTTGCACCGTTTTTTGACTTGTGGTCAAATAATCCCTCAAACTCAGTGCAATCCCTGTGATCTCTGAGGAGTGCAGACCACCCTGCAAGATGTGATCAGCATAAGTCTGCATCTGATTGTTTCCAGAGGTGATAGAAACAGACCTATGAGGATGAATTCAGCTGCCTCTCTGCAGCAACAGGAGACTAAAAAATGAGAGGAAGGAAAGAAAAATTTGTCTGGTGTCAGCAGCCAGTCCTCACTAGGACAAAGGTTATTTTTTTACTTTTATTTCTAGACAAACTCTTTATATTTACACTACACTGTTCCAGGTAGTCAAGTGCAAGGGGAAATGCAGAAACCAGTGGCTTTCTACAAGCTGGAGATGAGAAGGAAGAGATTGCCTCTGCACAGGCGTGATTTTGCACCAGCATCCTATGAAGCCTCCATCAAATCAGCATCATCTCAGAAGACGAAGTAGAGGGGTGTGTTGAAGCACAGAAATGTTGGAGGGCTGTCAGCACTGTGATAAGGAATAGCTAGAGTCAGATCTGTGTGTCTGTACTAGCAGCCAGACTTGGCAATCAGTCAACAAGGGCAAAGGGTATGGATTTCAAATCAGCCTTCAGCTAATGCAGACAGGAACCCTAAGCATGTTATATTGATTTGAATAGGAATAGGAACAGACCTATAGAAAGAGATACAAAATCACTTTATATCTTCTCAGGATGAAAAAAGCTTAAATCTGACATTTCAGGAAGATAAAGGAAAGTCAACATCCTTTACTTGACTGTAGAAAAAATGTTCATTTCTAATTCAATTAAAATAATAAATAATGTTACGGTTGGCTAAAATAAGAGGCCAATAGGCTGGTAAGCTATTTACTACAGTTTTTATGCACTCCATCGAGCTAGCAATGAACAATTCAAAGAATTCAATTCTGTATAATGGCTGGTCTCAAGGTACCATGGAATAAAGTTAAATTGAAGTGTGCTTTAACAGAGGAAATAAGTGATATCTCAGTGTCAAACAGGAAACTATTTATAAAATGACTAAATGAAGAAGGATGGCTTAGACATAAAGAGACAGCCAGTTTGATGGGTTGGTGGCTGTATTCTGTTCTTCCAGATGGAAGATCCTTTCTTGTCTAAATCAGCAGAGGATGTCACCTTTGTGCAATTAGGGTGTTCAAGATGAAAATTAAAGTAGAATGTATTGAATTAACAGCAACACTGACTGTCAGAGAATGAAAGACTACAGACTAATCAAACAGATTAATTTACATAGTATTTTCTATCTGCATGCCAAAGTACAAAGAATTTTTTCCCTGTTCCGTAGTCAGGGAAACTGAGGAATAGAGAGATCAAGAGATTTGTCCAGGGAAATACTATTCCAAAAGACTTGAAATCAAATCTCCCACAGAAGGGATAGTCCTGGAAATGGAGGAGCAGCATGTTAAAAAATATATTAAAAAACAAGATAGCTGAAAAATTAAAGGTACAGATACTTTGTTCAGATTATCGCTATGGAGTTGCTAGATAGGTAGGCTGAAGCAAACTGTGCAAAACAACAGATACTGTAGAGCATTGATACATGCACATCTTTCTTTCCTACAATTGTGCTCTGCTCTGGAGATAGTAGTGATGGATATTACTGATTCTTTTTGGAAGAGAGGAAGTGGCTAAGGCTTTGCTAAAGACTCCTTCCTCTGTAATACCAGGCATGTTTGTAAAATACAGCTAGAACAGTTCTTTTGCATTAGAGAAGAGATCTGCAGAAAAATACACCAAAAGCAGTGCTTCTGTATGTTTACTGTGTAAATGAGACTGGCCATGAGAAACGACAACTTTTCTCAAAGTTGAGCAAGAAAAGAGGCATGTTATTTCTCAGTACTGTTGTGGTGATCACCATCTTTTGTATAGGTTCTCACATAATTATAAGAATTATTGAAGGTTTTTCTGGCACTGTTTGCTTGCTCCAGCCAAGCAGTTACCCTTCTTCCTCTGACTGAGCATAGTCATGAAAGCCTTTTGCTACTTTACAAACCTCATCAATCTGTGTTAGTTTCCCATTATATTATATGCAGACCTATCTTGGCACAGTAGATTCCTATTTTTCACTTACAAAAACTGTAAATAAATACACATGTTGATTCTGGTGCTGTCTAGAAATCTCAAAAATTACACAGAAGATGATGGCATCATCATACCAACCTCCGCACTGTAAAATCTTGACTCTCCTAAGAGACTAGAGTCAAACATCATCAGAGTTTACAGCTTTCAGAAAATGTTACATGAAAGTATTAGCCTAAAGTTACTGTTATAGAGAAGTCTCTCCAGGCATCTTCCATGGTCCTGTGCAGCATCCAGCTATAAGAGCCTTAGAACTTGCTCCATTTTATGATTGCTTTCATTAGACTGGTTTGCAGG
>NW_010108152.1:0-24562 GCF_000699245.1 Pterocles gutturalis | reverse complement strand
GGTGTGCAGATTTCTGCAGCACAATTTCAATTTAATAATAGTGGAGGCTCTGTCACAGTGAGAAATGGTGAGAGTTTCCTGAATTAGTGCTCTCACTGGCTGGAGTCTAAATATCAGCAACACAGTGTGAGAATTTTTCTAATCTTCCTTTTGTCTTCGAATAGTCTATCTGCATAAGCCTTTCACATGCTTTAATCACTTTCATAGCATTTATATTATGTTTTCATCTTCATATTTACCTTTAGTTCACACTGTTCTAGCCCCATACCAGCTCGAATTTTGTGTGGAGTAGTACTCCCAGTAAAATTGCACAGCATGCAGCAGAACAGAAAGCATCAGATAATGATGAGCCAAGTGATGGGAAAGCCTTTGCAATCCATGAGATGTCTCATCATCACAAACACAGCCCACACTTTGGTTTAGTCTATGTCTAATGGTCAACAACTGAATCATAGTCTTGTAGTTAAAGCTTTGGTCAACAGTCTGTGTATTGTTTGTAAAGAAAGATACACCATTTTAATAGATCTAATAGAAAATTAAATAAGCTTACAGTGTACAGACTGCCTTTACTTAATCTGCATGTAATAATGATCTAAAAGACTGTTTTAACCACTTAGTTTACAGGATTATAAGAAAAGGGTATAACTTCATTGCACATATTTAGTTACTAAGTCTGGAGGAAGGCACTGAGACAGGAAAAATAACAGGTGCTTTAAAAACATCATCATGTAACAATGTTAAAGCCACATAGTTATCAGAAGTCTTCTAAAATGTGAAAAGAAGATACAAAAACAACTTTAGGATTAGACACAAATCCTGAGCTTCACTTTTTGTTATTTTTTAGACCAGAAATTACTAACCACTATAACAGGAGAACAATCATTTTCTATCCCCTTTTGGCAAAGTATGGCTTTTCTTGCTGTAGTTGTAGCAACAGATCCCAGAATTAGAAAATAAGAAAGCAAGAAATGTTTTGACATTTAAATGTTATTGCACTTATTCTGGACTGACAATATGGACAGGTCGACACTTGTCTTTTGAAACTATAACTATCAAGATTATTACAAAACCTTAAAATACTCCTGTGTCAGGGGTAAATGAACCTTATGCTGCAGTTTATTAAGAAAACACTTTTTAAAATGTTAAAGTTTTGAAAAGGACATAATTCTCCCCCTCTCTGAGTTTTGTTTGGTTGGTTGGGTTTTATGATGTCTTATTTTTTTCCACTGAGAAAGCAAGTCACCACTAGCTTTCATGAAATGTTCCCCACTCTTTTTCTGCACCTTTTTACTTCCTTTGTTAGTGTACAATGTCAGGTTCATATGTTTATGTCACCACTAATCATTATGGCAAGTGGCTGAGTCATGTCCCTAACTGTGTTGTTGTTTTGCACCACAAAAGTGCTGCTAGGACTCTCAGCATTAAAACTTAGTATCTCTACTGTTTGAGGTTTGAAGACAAGGGTCCTTGATGGAAAGGAGGACCAAAACCCAGCCAATCTTAGCAGAAAAATTCCTTCTTGAGTGTTTTCACAACAAGTTGAGCCTGTTAGGTATCGATCCAAATAACAGCTTTGTGCTTCAGTGGAAGGTTATCCACTTGTCTCACTTTTCTCTGCACAAGTGCAGAGCAGACCAGCTGGCATGGTCTGCTTCCCAGGCAAGGAGCAGAGGGAGTTCTGTCACTTCAGCTTTGGCCATCTCACAGAATTTCATCAACTCCTCTTAAATAATGCTTTACACACTTTATTCCTACACTTTTCTATTAATTTGCATGTCCCTATATATGTATAAATACACTATATAGGAGCATGAATACATACACACATAATGAGTCTCTATGTACAAACAAATATATGTATGTTTCTATAATCCTTTATACGTACGAAGTATAGGTATCCACAAACACACATATATGTATAAATGTATTATTTTTTTCTAGATGTACTTCCTAGTCCAAAGGAAATGAACAGCCAAAAGGAAAGGATTCTGAAATTACATGCACGTGAAAGCACATGAGGGTATCATAGAATGGTTTGGATTGGAAGGGACTTTTAAAGATGATCTAGTCCAACTCCTGTGCCATGGACAGGGACATCTTTTACTGAATCAGCCTGCTCAAAGCCCCATCTAACCTGACCTTAAACACTCCCAGTGATGGGGCAGCCACAGCTTCTCTGGGCAACCTGCTCCAGTGTCTCACCACCCTCAAAGTAAAAAATTTCTTTGTTATGTCCAGTTTAAATCTACCCTCTTTTAGTTTAAAAACACTGCCCCTTGTCCTGTCACTAAAGGCCCTGGTAAAAAAGTCTTTCACCTTTCTTATATGCCCCCTTTAATCTATAAGGTCTACCTGTAGCCTTCTCTTCTCCAGGCTGAAGAATTCCAATTCTCCCAGCCTTTCTTCACAGCAGAGGTGTTCCATTCCTCTGGTGACCCTCCTCTGGACCTGCTCCAACAGGTCCATGTTTTTCCTGTGCTGGGGACCCCAGAGCTGCATGCAGTACTCCGGGTAGGGTCTCAGCAGAGCAGAGAGAGGACATGGTATGGAGTAGAGGGAGTATGGTATTTTACAAAATGGTGGCATAAAACACAGAGGGGCAAAAACAGTTGAGTAAACAGATCAGGTGACAGGAGGAAGCAGGGAACTTCAGGGGCAGATGGAACACATGACTGCTGGGGGCAGGAGGAGGAGACTTCCTGCCACCTCTTCTCTTGGATACAAATTGCACTTATACTACTGATTTTCACTGAAATTAGCAATTTCAGTGTCCACATGCTTTGTAGGCATTCTTGGTGTACAGTAAGCAAGATGTTGCACATTAGGACTCTTAGGGTCTTACTACCTGCAAATTGCTGTTAAGATTTCATCTGTGCTCTAAAGTGCTCTTACAATTTCATCTTGATACGACAGTTTACAGCTGTTGTTTACCGGCTGTTGAATTCTTCACTGCTTCTCCTCACTGATAACACTGTACTTAATTCAAATTTCTCTCTCCAGCTGGATACCCTCCACCACTTAATTCCCCCTGGAAGGTTAAGTCTCCCCTCAGCTTCAGTGAGCACCAGGATATGTCAACATGGACACTTGTCTCCATGGGAGAAAGTACAGCCCAGAATTTCAGAGGATTGTAACCCTAAAGCTACCTTGCATTAAGCCCTATCATATAGTTCTAGAAAGCAAGGTAGGAGGGCTATCAAACGTTGTACCATGGTATCTTAAACTGCAGAGGAAAATAATCAACTTTCATTAGCACACTTGGGCAGTGTATAGGTCCACCTGAATTGAGTGAAACATCTACAAAAGTTACTTTTGTCTTAAATTATTGTGTTATATTATTACTTTATTTTATGAGTAAAATGTCATATTTCTGACTAGTAATGAAAAATAATATAAAAATAAAAAAAAATTGCATAATAGTATAATTGGAGTTGTAGCACAAAATTCAAAGGAATACTGTTAATAGCTCTAATTGTTCTGAGCACTACACTGCCTGTTAAGATCTCGATGCAAAGAGTTCAGTTCAAGATGTTAAAAACAATTATTGAAGTTATGTGCTATCATGTGTTACCTTTTATTCTTACATTACCCATTGGATTACTACTATAGTTAGCACTACATAACACAAATCTTGTTCAGAAGAACTCCCAATTTTACAATGAAACCGGAACCTCTGGAGAAATTAGTCATTTTAGGTAATAGTCTAGCTATATTTGCCTAATGAATTATATGAATATATATATATGTGTGTATACACATATGTGTATATACAGGTGTGTATATACATTTTAAAATATTTTATTCATCAAGTAAAACTGCAAAAAGCTATTACTACTAATAATTTATTATGATTTACTGAAAGTTACATTTCAGGAGATTTAAAAGATTATGCTTATACGGATTAAGATCACACAGGCAACTCAGTGTACTCCCTATATGTGTTACTTCAGTGTCAATAGCATATCTTTAACAACAAATTAGTTGGATTTGAAAAATACTCTTTACTAAAACATGTTGCAGTATATTTCTAACCTGTGCATCCAATGCAAAAATAGAAGCTTTATCTTCACTCAATAATTCAGAAATCATAATATACACTAAGATTTAAAATGTTAGAAAAGTTTCAGACTGTGTCTCATGAGTAAATGTAAATTATCTAAACTTCCACATGGGTGCTAAAACCATTAAATTGTTAAAAATGCTGCATTAAATAGAATTGGACTATTAGAGAGTTTATCTGAAATGTGGCTTACAAAATACATCAGTAAAAACTGTTAAGTGGTCCCTCCCGAAAAAATATTTACTCTGAATAAAAATACAGTTGTTCATGGTTACAAATACCACAGCAAAATATGGTAGAGAGAGGACAGTTATAGAAGTGTGAGTCTCTGTGACACTTCTCACTAGCAAAAAGAGCAGCAGAGACCTGGGCTTCCCCAAGGCCAGTCTTACCAGAAAAGACTGAGGTGAAGAAAGAGTTGAGTTCCTCAGTCTATTCTATACACACTGCAACCATGATCCCTGCCTTATTCTGCAGTGAGCCCACATTTTCCCTGGTCTTTGTTTTGCTGTTTCTGTAGTTGTAGAAACTCTACATTGGGCTCTTGAAGTTGCAGAACCTGGAGGAGATCCAGTCAATCTCTTCCTCATCCTTTCTGATGCTGTGCAGTCTGATGACCTTCTCCCACAGTTATTTCACTTGGCAGCACAGCTCGTCAGCAGCTGCACACCTCCTGAAAACCATGTGCCCCAAGCCTCAGCAAGAGGCCCCAGGCACTTCCAGCAGCCTCAGTCTTGTAGATTTTCATTCCTCTTCTGAAGCTCTTTCTAGGTTCAGGAGTCTGGTAGAGAAGAAACAGTCATTCCAGAGGTTGCTGGGGACCTTGCCATGGGTAAAAAAACCACCATTGCTAGGGATCAGTACTGGGGACAGAGCAGCTTTGCTGGGCTCTGCTTTGTGCCCCACTGTGCATACTTCTGCCTCTCCCAGTTGTGTTCTAGGCTGGCTTTTGCACAGGTCTCTCTTTTAACATGGACTAGAAGGGTGTTTGACCCACTTTAATCAGGGATCAGCTAGAACAAAGGCTGCAAGCACCCTTTGTCACGGCCAGCTGACATAGTTCATTAGAAGATGCTAACTCTACCCTTACCTTAGCATTGTCTCTGTCCTTAGCCAGCTGCAGTTGGAGTCCTCCAGTTCCTCAGAGGGATCCTGAGAATCCCTTGAGTGCCCAGAAGCTCAAGGAGATCTCAAGAGGAACTCAAAAACGCAGAGCGTAGAAACTGCAGTCTAAACTGCTGCATCTGGCAGCCTCTGCTGGCTGTGCTATCCAGGCCATTTGAGTTTCAGTCAAAAGATATAGTCACTGAGGTCAGAGAAGACACCCCACAACCAGGAAACATTCTCCTTAGATCCATCTGGTGGGCAGGGTTACAAAGCCTGCAACTATGTCTCTTTGCACCTAGTTTATCCAGTCATTTCCTCAATTCTGCATGAAACATTCTCTTTACGGCATCTTGAAAAATGCACTTTCTGCATGTAAAACATAGTAAGCAATACATTTACAGTAACCAGTGCATGAAGGTGGGGAGCAGGGCCAAGAGCCAGACAGGAAAAAAAAGTGAGGACACACCCTGGGTTTAGCCAAAAAAATCGGCTACAGGTTACAAGATACACATCATATCAGTGTGAAAACTAGCAGAGTTCCCCAGTGTCACCTGTGTGCTCTTAAAATATGATGCTGACTGACATTCAGGAGTAGGGTGTGTTCCTATAGGGCTATTTTGCATTGGGTATATGCAAAAAGGTAGTTAATATACACCTGCAACCTTGTGTGTAGATTTGTAACTATTATTTCGAATATACCTTTTTAGTGTAATTTACCCAGTTTAATCTTCAATAGTCATGACAAAAAGCAGCTTATACACAAATAATTAATGTTATTCCAATTCTAGTCCTCTCTTTCTTCCTTGATACAAAAAAGCTGAATTTCACACCATGTGTTACTCACAAGCACTGTTGTTATACTCTTTCAACACAAGGCTCAGTCCTGCAATAATACATAGTAACAGGCTTACTGTCCCCCGTCTTCATGACCTCAGTAAAGTAAAATCCATGTGATTTTTCATTGTAGTTCAGGGTTGTAATCACTGCTACACCTTGCAAATGGGTTTACTTACACAGACTGAATTCCAAGATCTAGCATTTCCGTGGTCAGGATTATATTCTGTATTTTCACCTACTGCACTATTTCCCCACTACAGCTTGAAATAAAAGACCCGTGTCGAGTCTATGGCACTGTCTGTCATTGCAAATTCAGAAGTAACTCAAGGGTTGCCAGCACAGAAGGGCATACAGGGGTGCCCATGCGAAGACAGCACAGCAGGTTTGATCATCTTTTTATTCACTTCCAATATCCATCGGGTTTAATTTATTTCATTTATTGTTAGCAATAGTCATTTTTTGAAAAGGCTTCTAATTTCACCACGGCTTCATGTGGCAGATGCTGTGTGCAAGAGATGTGTGGTGCTATATCTTTTTCAATCATGCTTCCTTGCTCTCAGCATCATGATACTGCTCCTGAACTGTCTGAGACCAGTCAGTGCTCCTGCACATCTCAATTTGCTCAACATCACCACACAACATGGGCAACTCCCAAAGACTTTCCTTAGATGCTGTAACTCCAGTGGCTTAGCAGTACAGCAGCTAAAAAGATGAGAAAAATGCAGGCAGCACACTTCTGGGTGGGAAAGTAAAGGGTATGCAGAAAGATTACGTATCCTATTGCGAAAAAACTGGAATCCCTTATAAAGTGTTTCTGTAATTTGCACCTATTCTTTAAAATCCTAATGGGAAATTGAATGTAATACACTAGAGAACAGCTCATCAGGCTCACAGAAACCTGGAATTATGTTGTGGTATGAACCCAGCGAGTGGCAAACACCGGGGATGGGGGAGAGAATTAAAGGGGGAAAGGGAAAAGAGAGTCCTGGGTTGAGATAAGAACAATGTAATAACTAAACTACAATAATATTGAAAATAATAATAATTATAACGGTATATACAAATATGCAAATGAGTGATACACAATGCAATTGCCTACCACCTGATAACCAAGTCTCAGCCTATCCCCAGCTAATGATCCTGGAACAGAGAAAAACTGCAATGAAACCGCAATCCTGGAAAAGAGATAAGAGCCTAAGAATCTGAGGGACCGAGAGACCAAGAGAGTAAGCTTCTGGACAGAGCCTCACCTATATACTGGGCATGACGTGCACGCTATGGAATAGACCATTGACCAATTTGGGTCTCAATCCTAAACCTAAGGTTGAATCCCTGGCTAGGAATTAGGGCTGTGCTCCCTCCTGGCTTCTCCTGCACCTGCAGACACGGGCACAGCAGAGAAGCTGAAGAGTCCTTGACTGTCCTGGCGGAAACTATAACCATCAGTATGTGATCAGCCTTCTCAGCACAAGTCTAAAACACAGCCTCTTACCAGCTACTGTGGAGAAAGTTAACTCAATCCCAGCTGAAACCAGAATATCTGTCCTACCAGATTTGGACTTGACATAAATCCTACCAAATACCCTGGAATTTGTAATTTAAATTATTTATGACTTTTGACTTTTTACTCTCTTTCTGCCAGCATTTGATTATTTGTCTAATCACATGTCCCTACTGTTTGAGCCAAAGTCAATGAAGAATTTATTTATTCATTAGATTTAGTGGAGCTAGAATGATGTATAGAAAAATTACATTTTTATTGAAAAATAACAGCATCTTGGGCAGTAAACGTCACTACTTCAGTTTAAGTATCTGTGACAAAAGTAAGATTTTTGAACTCAGGTAAAGTTTGAAGATGAACCTGGGTAAAGTGTATTGTCTTTCTTTCTTGAGGTCTTGGTTATATTTGACCAAAGGAGAACTTTCTGTTGTTGAAAATTTCTAACTATACAATGTGGCCAAACATTGCTCTTAAGATCTGAATTGTCTTTTTCTGAATAAACAATCAGCATGAACATCCATATTCTGAACAAAAGCAATGATACAGAAAGTTTCACTTTCTGCACTAAACATGGAATTAAATAGTTATGTTTCAAATACAATGGACTCCTACAGGCAAGAGCTCATTCCTCTATGAGATAAGAACAAACAAGTGAAGATTTTATTGTTGGTTTATTTTTATGCTGATATAGTATTTATACACCTACATATATTTACGCATATTTATTACAAGTATATTTGTTTCGTTGTATAACTGAAATTAAAAACATCATCACTACTTGTTTGGCAAATATCCCTCAGGTCCTCTGAAAGGTGTCCAGAATAGCTTCATAGATTTGGGATTATTACATAGTATTGATCGTAATTTTGTCTTTGTGAAATTAGAAGTTAATTTAAGGCAAGAGTTTTCCATCTCTGTTTGGAAGATCTTGTGGCCTTTTCCCATGTCCACAGGGATAAACACTGGAATTCAGGTAGCACTGGTTTTAATCTTTGACTTGCTGTTGATATACAGTGTGACCTTCTGCAAACCTTCACGCTTCTACTGCAGCCTCCATCTAAAATCTGGAAATAATGATAATTAGCTCTTTTAATGACCATTATTTTAACAGGGAAAAATGCAAAATTGTTATATACTTATGTAATGTCAGTTGCAAAATAAACTATGTCAGGAAAATACACTCCCATGTCTTGATTTATCTCTCAGGCAGAGATTGGGAAAACAAACATGAGGTTAGAGATTCCACATAACAAAAATAGCACAGCCTCCCTGTTCCAGTCTGTATTTTGCTCAGTTTTTTGCCTTTTTTAATAAGAAGAAATTAATTTCTATTTTAAGATTGACATTTTGAATCAGATTATAAGATTTTCTCTGTATGGGAAAAACTATGTGACTGACTATCTCAACATTTTCATTTTACAAATACAATATGCAGATTTCACAGATAAAGCATTAAAAGCACTGTTGAATCTAAATAGTATTTCCTTCCACATTTTCAAAACAGGCAGGAAAATTAAGTGCAGGTTTGTGTGGCATATAAGTGAGCACAATTAAGGAATCTTGTACTGTTGTCTCCTGAATAGACTTGTCACATTACTATTCAGAGCTTTTGTCTAGTGACAGTGGAATATCAAAAAGATACTGAATAATATAGGAAAAATATATTGTGCCATGAGATCTAATCTTCGTCTGCATGTAATTGCCTTATTAAAAGATTTGCAAGCTTATTCTTTCTGTGATTCTGAAGTAAGCCAAGAAAACCATGTTGTTTAAAAAAAAAATAGAGCTTCTGAAACTCTAGAATTATAACAATGGCAAAGATGCTTCCAGTGCTGCAATTATCATCAGAGGTATGAATGACATTTTGTAGTTGCCTTCTTTCCCCCGCCACCTCCTCTGTGAGTCTCATGGGCAGGTCCACAGGAGTTGTGTATGTAAACATGAGAATCTCATTTAGTCTGTAATACGTATTATGTGGCATCTCATCTTCTGTCTGCTGCTTTGTACCTGTAGGCAACAGCCAGCAGAGCCCAGACAGGACAGGGCCCCCTAGATCCGCATCTCACTCCTTCCAGGCTCCCTTCAGGCAGAGTAGTGCCACAGCCCAGCACCAAGGGAGAAGCAATTACAACTTTCTGTTGCCAACACTCATTACAAATTGTCAGCTTTCATAAATAGTATGACTGGATGAAACACTTACTGCAGCTCTTCAACCCATTTACCTGTATTTATTGTGATTGTTTACTTTTTGACTGCATGGATTGCTACCCTTAGCAACCAAAACAATTGCTTTTTTTACCTGCAGATAAGGCAGCGAGGCATAATGCAAGCTTCCCTACAAAGAGCTGTGTTAATTCGACTCATACTTGGCTTGGGCACGTCATTCTCTTTAGTTGAAAGAGTAAAAGCCAATTTTGTTATTCTCTCTGTCCTAGCTGTCATTTCAGAAACAGCAGTTGCTTTAAAGCTTTGGCTTCTGCACTTACTTTCACCTTCAGAATTTAAAATCATTGTTTTTGCAGTAGTCACACAAAAAAAAAAAAAAAAGTGGGTTTTTTATAGACTCTACCCTGAGAACATTTTACTCCTTGATAATTATATTTTCCCTTCAAGATACCAGACAACTTAGATAAAGATTCTCTAATACTGTATCCCATGCTTTAACAGTACAGTGCATATCTACTCCCAGAATCACAAATGTGCACCCATAACTCAAACACAATGTAGTCAGAAAATTAAACATAAATATATGTGGGTTATTCATTTAGACTTCTTGACACCCCATACAAATTAAAATAATGCAGGTGCTTTATTTTTATCTATGTTTTTGTTAGAGCTCCAACATCTTTTCCCCATCTTTATAATACAACCAAAAGCAAACTGAGATGAATGTCTTCTTCACACGAGAATCACATAAACACATGAGATTAAATGAAAGAGCAATGAAATACTTTATTGTATATAGATGGCATATGAAGTTTGAAGTGCCTTAATAAATGACTGATAATCTTACTTTAAATTGGATAGCTATAATCTACTTTTAATCAGTATCATTAAGAACAAGTTGAATAAAATGTAAATATAGATGTTAGTTATAACTCATGTAACCTACACTTGCAAGGGTGCTCTTTATGGCAAGAAACTGAATAAATTGTAATGAAAAGTTTATAAATATATTTTTCTTAATTTGAATTTCGTGTTCAACAGTTTTACAGACAGAATCTGCCAAATCTCATGCAGAGGGTTTGAGCTGCCGGAACAGGAAAATTTCATGCCAGAAAGAAACTGATCAAATGAAAGATGCCTTTTGGTTTTCACTTTATCATATTCATTCAGCAGTCACCTCTACAACAACTATCCTTATCTCCCAGGCAGATGTTTGGGGACAAATAATTCACATTTAAATAGCTCACCATCTCATCTGAAATTCTTTCTAAATTTAATTATCAAAAATACTAATAACAAAGTGTCAGCCTTTAGGTCCTACTTAACATTTGAGAGACCAGCTCCTTCATTTAAAAAATGGTGTTGCTAAATATTCCTTATGTGCTTTCGAAAGATCACCCTCTTTTTCCTGCAGCAAGACTTTTCACAGATTTTTTTCCTAAATGGGAAAGAATAGATTCAAATAAGATTGAAGACCTTTAGTTTACATTTATCAAATAAAACCCACAGAAATACATAGCTGTACAAAAGCAAATGAACAGACTACTTTGGCAACCTAAGTGACCAGGAGAGAAAAAATTCTAAAATTTGCTAAGCCAGAGTCCTAAACAGAAACCACCACAGAAACTGAGTTATTTTTCAAAAATAAACCTGATGGTTTGACCTTCAGCTGGAGTAAACCAGATAACCTTCAATGCATTGAAAAACCAGTTCCTGATGCAGAAAGCAAGTGTCAGGAAGGGCTGAAGGTAAGAAGAGGTGAAAGTGATGAGGTAGAGCAAGAGGTGAAAGTGAGGGGTAGGGCATCTGCTGACATGTGAGGCAGCCACTGGTACTGGGAAACTTGAGAAAGCTGGTCCATTTCCATTTACAGGTGGTTTTTGAAAAGAAAGGTGAGGGTAAGTGCCCCCAGTGTTTCCTGGTCACAGGGCTGTGATCCCTACAGTCTCAACCTAATGCTGTGAGCAGGTGGCTGTCTGTGTTCAAAGACAAGGTGCTAAAATAATAATAAAGACGAAGGCCTTCTCAGTGTGGGAAGGCATGAGGAATAGCAACATCTTGAAGGGCTAAACTTGAATTAAGATTTTTTTAGACAGCAAAAATTATAATTTGATTCTAGTATCTAAAAATTGGGAACAGTGCTTCCCCCAGCACCTGAGGAAGCAATGGTGATTTGAATTTGACATCTGTCACCTTGCTACCACCTATCAGTTACAAACTTTATTATTTTCCTCACACATCCTCTCTGTGTCCCTGAAACATGCTGTTGGATGCACTACATCTTCACCTTAGAAGGACTGCAAACTTTTCAGAGCAGGCATCATGTGCTCCTCTATGTTTAACATATCCAGTTGACCAGTGCTTTAACTTCCACTATGAATGTGAATGCAAGATAAGTGGTAAAACAGATCATGTTTTCAAGATGAGTACACATAACAGAGCTGTCCCACTCTTCACCCCACCGTATTACTGTGGTAATTTCAAGTGACATCCACTGTTACTTCAGTGGCGCAAGCAAACTTTGGTTACCTAAGGTTGTTCAGCTTTGAAGTTTCCCTTTTCATAACTTGATTTAACAATGCATCAGACTTGAGTTTGTATGTAGCAGATGTCATAGCAGCATAAGTATTTCAAAGTACTAACTTGCTTTGTAAATACAGGGACTTTTACAGCTTTAGGATGAACCTAAGAGCATCAGGGAAGTGGCCTGGGAAGAGTTACAACGAGCTGAGGAGGTTGGTGTTAAAATTTCCATTTTGTGGGGGGACAGAAGCATGGCAATTCTGTACATTTCTGAGATGAAAGCTGCAAAATCACAGAGTATCAGTGATATGAATAAAAGGTTAGGTCTGGAAAGTCATGTAGGACCAAATTCTTAGAAGCAAATGCTGCCAAAGTGGGTATAGAGTGTAGCTTTCAAAGGTTATATAGAACTAAAGAGTCTGCAGACATTCAGTGTTTCAGGAAAGTTACAGCCTATCAGCTCCAAGCCTGAGAAACAAACATAAAAGTGAGGACAAACACTAAAGAACAGATCAAAATGTGGGTTTAAAATATTTCACAGTTTCCAAGTGAACAAAATACTGTGTCTCTCTGGTGCATTACAACACTTAATTTGTGAAACAGTACATCTTTGTGACCCTCTGAGAAAGAAGTTGGACTAATAAATAATGTTGGAAGGATTTCCACATAATAATGTTACAGTCTTCCATAATACAAAGATAACTAGAGGATTTTTCCTAGAGTCAGCAAAGGGGTTTTGGCATCTATTCACCTGTGTCAGGGGAGATTGCAGGTATGTTTTATTATCCACACTTAGCTTGTTGTGTTCTGCTTCTAGGATGTAATGTCTGACTTTTTTATATGAATTTGAAACAAGCATATGTTACCAGAAGTATTTTACCAGTATAATACATGGTGAGGATACAGTTTCAATTTTAATCTTTATTTTTTCCTGGGCTAATGATTTTCACATTAAATATAACTCAATCTATATTTATTCAAAAATATAACCTATTGGTATACTTGTGCAAATTCATAAGGCCGGAACTAAGACAAGGGAGACACTGAATGTGATGTAGAAAGTGGTATAAAAAAACCTCATTTCTCTAAACAGAATATTTCTACAACAATTTTCAAATAAGTGTGGAGTTTTGAATTGACAGAGAGGTTGTTTGCCAACTCTAACTACGGCACAATGTAAATCCAGACACATTTAAATAAATATGCTTTTTTTAGTAGCTGTTTTGAATTACCACCACCAGTTTGGATGGCAGCAACAACGTACGAGCCAAAATAAAAACAGTGGGAAGAATAAAAGTGGCACAAACAGGTTGGCATCTGCCAGCTTTCACATGCTGTGGTTTGCTATCTGACTATTTTGTTAGAATATGGCATGTATCCCATGCAAACTTTTCTTAAAAAAAACCAAACAGAATGCAGAGCATAATAAAAGACTAAGAAATACAGGGTCCATATCTCTGTTATGGTTCAGAGATCTCCTTCTTCTGCAGGGACATCAAGACCCTTCTCTTTTAGAGACATTAAAAACTCTCAATTTATTACATGCACCTTAGGGTGTTCTCCAAAAGCCCAGAAGCTTTCAAAGATACTGCCAGTTCTGTCTCTACAGTTGATATTAGTACAATGTCGAGAGTGGAGAAACAGGAATTTCAGAAGGCTGACTCTTTATTAGGTTATTTGTAAACACAGATATAATACTTAATTAAGCCATCCTGAGCTGTCCAGATCTGTTCATTATAGTAGGAGGTCTGAATGGCTTTGGTAGATTAAGCTGTTTCATTTAAGAGCAATCATAGATCTACTAGCATGTACAATCCACACAGGTGAATACAGAGGGTATCCACACTGCTCTTTAGCCCTCTTTGTCCTTAACCTCACAGACTTTGGTGAATTATGACCAAAACCTCACAGGAGAATTGTCCTAGGAATTACTGTCCTCAACCAAGTCAGCAAAAGAAGCAGCTGATTCATTCCTCACATTGTGTGTACCACCCATTCTGCAGTATTGAATGACAGAAGATAAAGTGAACACTGAGCTGTAATCACATCTCTGCATCAGCAGATTTTGCACAGCCACAAGGATAAAATTTAAATTTACGTTGGGCATTTTGTATAAGGCTGAGTTAAGCTTTGTTGCCCCAGGGAAATAAATAAAATTACAGAAATCAAAAGGCAACTGTTGTCCACAGTGTGCTTGCTCAAATCTGAAGAAGGATCCCATAATTTCTTAAACTGAAGAGTAATATTTCATCTTCAGAATATATAAAGTGACAAAAGTGATTTAAACCAGACTGATTCAGGTTTTTTGTAATCCAACATAACTTTATTGAAAAGTAGATGGCCCAGGACCATTGTACTGCTTCAAGCTCTATTCCAATGCAGGAGAAAGTATAAAAAGCATCAGCTGAAGCAATGAAGTGCTAAAGAAAACAGAAGAGAAACAAATATTTACTGAGAGACTTCATGCTGTATCACAGAAAAAAAAAAAAAAAAAAGACACTTTTCTTTTTTCTCCTGACAGGGATGCTCTGACATAAATTCATTTGGTTATCATTTATAAAATGCATGCATATTCCAAAGAAATAATAAATAAGTAGGAATCTGTGTAGGATGTGGGAAACTGTCTCAAGAACCTCTTCACAATAATAAAAGAAAGATAAATCTTGAACAGCACACTCAAAACCACCCCCTCAAACTGAACTCTGTGTGAACAGATATTCTCTGCAGTATGCTTTAAAGATGCACAAGAACTGGGGCTCTGCTGAGGAACAGAGGAAAAAACTGAGGAAGTGACCCATTACACAACTTATCCTGTGCCCAAGTATTCCATACTGAACAGCAAAAGTAATTTTGTAATGTGCTGCTTACTCTTGCAGAACTCAGGCATTTGGTCCTGTTCTGTTTCATTATAAGATTTCTTAGCAGAACTGAAGAATTAAGAGGATTATGAGAATACAACAATTCTAAAATTCAGTCTGCATCCTTCCACTCTTTATGTTCAATTCCGAAATAATTTCCGACATCGTTAGTGGCTGTCTATTTCAAACCTGTAAAAAATTTAGGGTTTTTTATTGTTATCTACACTCCAAACATATATCAAATACTGGTTTCCCAATATGACATGATATCATCACATACACAGTTAACCATATGAACTGATCTGGGAAGGCAGAACCTACATTTAAGTGAGGTAGAAGATGGTGAAAACGTTGACTGGTAGTACCCTTTATAGTTAATGTATGCTAAAGTCACTGAGATATTCTGCCACTGTGGGACAACACTTAACGTGCTTCCTTCTGAAAAGTTTTGGGGATTTTTTTCCTGCTTTCATTTTTTCTTGTAGCTCAGACCATCTCTTTAAATCCTATTCTTAGTTTTCCTGAAAAATGCACTTTTATCATCCTTTATATTCTAACTAAATCTTGAGAGTCAGATATTCAGACTCTCAAGAACTGAACATCACTTAAACTGAGTTTCTGCAGCAACAGATAAAAACCAGGGATAGTATCACTAAGTAAACCCTAGCATGATCCTTTTAATTTCATCTTGGCAAACACAGGGCAGAAAGAGGCGTTTGGGTTACTTGGCAGAAATTGAAGCAACTCTCCTGTACATACTTCCCAACAAGGTGAAACGGCAGTGATGTCTCTTGCCCAGGAGATGGCAGAATCATGGTCAGTAGAGAAGGTAATAAAATTATTCCATCATTATTTGCGTGTCATTTATGCCAAAACCAAATTCTAACCCTAACAATTGATTGCAGAAAACCTAATGGGCACTTAGAAATTATGTAAAAAATAAAAAAAGGAATGAAGAAATAACACCTTCTGAGTCCTGAAAAATAGCCTTTATTGCATTTTGAGTCCACTTCTTTTGAAAATTGAGCTTCTGTGTAGAGACTTGTGAACAGTTTCTGTTATGTTATCCAGCCCTTGCAAAATACTTACTTGGAGCATGTCCTTAAAGAAACAAAGTTCTTAGTCTTTTGTTTTGCACATGCATGTTTATAGTTCTTACAGACATGGAGGCTCATACCGTCACTACTGGGATGTCAAAACCACTAGCAACAGCTTCACTTTATTTTAATTGAAGTTAGAAAGTGGAACCTCTTAAATTTTCTCAAATGGTTGGGAGTTGCAATGGTAAAATATAAAATACCTTTATCCATCAGAGAGAACAGATATTACTTCTATGTACAACGGCCAGAATGTTTGTGAAATTGGAAAATGTTGTATATATCATGTAATATTATTCTTATGGAGAGCCATAAACATACATAAGTCATGTAAAATTTCTCCAGTGAAGAAACTGATCAAATAAAATTTATTAGGAAGACAAAGTGTCAAATTGCCTACATGATGTCCATATTGGAAAAGTCAAGAATGTACCATTTTTCTGCAAAATTTTATGACTTGCATCACTGAAATTAGCTGTTGTTTCATAGTTACTGGTTTTTACCTCTTCTTTACTTTTACTTCTCGTTATTCCTGGAACCATATTCAATATTTAAATCCTGTTATAATGATCTATTGTTTCCCTTCATCATCACATCAGTGGGATGTTTTAAATAATCATGATGTTTTCAATAGGCCCTTCATCCTGCACGTTTTTTCTGGGTGATAACTTAATTGTGCCATCCACATGCAAGGCAATATTATGGTGTACTGAATAAATGTGTAAACCCAAATAATTGCTAGCTAAAGAATGGTGGTTGTCTTTTGCTTTGTTTTTACTAAGTTTATATGAGGGTTATCGATTGTTTCTTGTCTTAGTTCAGGGAAGCTTAGACAGGTTTTTTGTTCCATATGTCTTAAAAAATATGCAGAGAAATATTCTTCCTGATCAAGATGTTTGCATATCTCTTTCATTTTTAATACCTTCCACATGTCAGAAGTGGGAGATGTGGCTAGAACTGGTAGCAGTTCAAAGGGCAGCAGTGGCACTCCTGTCCTCATGAGTCACTGCACAGTAACACCCATGGCAGTTCTGCTTTTCATGAATCTCACCTAGATGTATACAAAAATAATGAGGGATTCTCTATCCAGGATGTGTACGGGAGGGAGAAATCCACAGAATAGTAGTGATTCCATGCAACAATATAAGATGCAATGTTCACAATATAACTGAGTCATACTCTATTTCTGCATTCTTACATTTCCTTGGGCATCTGTCTGACTCCCTTATAGGCTGGCCACCTCTGAGTAAATGTGGATTTCAGTCAGATACCCAGATACCTGTAAACCTTACAAGGACAGGAGCAGCATGGGGAATGTGAATAGAAGAAACTAATAGTAGATGAAAAAAAAAAAAATCCACAGAGAATACTACTGAGAACCACATTTTAGTGCTCATTACAAAGTTAGGTGCTCATACTGAAGTTTCAGAAAAGGTCTGTGGCTTTGTAATGGAAACTTAATTGTGTTTTGAATTTCTGCATTACCAACTCCATTACACTTCCACAACCTGACTCATTCAGAGTATCCGTTAATCATTAAAAAAAAAAAATAAAAATCTGTTACTTCTAAGAAAGAAGAAGAAAAAAATGAATTCTGAATAGAGAAAAATTCCTTGTTTTAGGAATTCCAAACCATGGAGCCAGAGTCCTGAAACATTATTAGGCCATTGATCTGAGATGGAAAAGAAAAATTTGATCTAGAGAGAACAGTACAATATTTATTTATATTAACATAAAACCACAAGAAGTTAGAGAATGGGACCTCCTATTTATGCATTGAAAACCCATTGTCTTCTAAATTAAGCTCCTTTTTGAACCTGCTGTGAAGGGTGTGTTCATAGAATCATAGAATCATAGAATGGTTAGGGTTAGAAGGGACCCTAGAGGTCATCTGGTTCCAACGCCCTGCCATGGCAGAGACACCTCCCACTAGACCAGGTTGGTCAAAATCTCATCCAACCTGGCCTTGAACACCTCCACAGATGGGGCATCCACAGCTTCTCTGGGCAACCTCTGCCAGTGCCTAGCCACCCTCACAGCAAAAAATTTCTTCCGAATATCTAATCTAAATCTACCCTCTTTCAGTTTTAAACCATCACCCCTCGTCCTATCTCTACACTCCCTGGTCAAAAGTGCCTCCCCATCTCCCCTGTAGGTCCCCTTTAAGTACTGGAAGGCTGCTAGAAGGTCTCCCTGGAGCCTTTTCTTCTTCAGGCTCAACAAGCTCAACCCTCTAATCCTGTCCTTGTACGGGAGGTGCTCCAACCCACTCATCATTTTTGTGGCCCTCCTCTGGAGATGCTCCAACAGGTCCAGGTCTTTCTTATGTTAGGGGCCCCAGACCTGGCCATAGTACTTGAGGTGGGGTCTTATGAGAGCAGAGTAGAGGAGCAGAATCACCTCCTTCAACCTGCTGGTCACATTTCTTTTGATGCAGCCCAGGACACAGTTGGCTTTCTGGCTTGTAAGTGTGCATTGTCGGATCATGTTGAGCTTCTCATCCACCAACACTTCCAAGTCTTTCTCCTCAGGGATGCTCTCAATCTCTCAGTCTGTATTTGTGCTTGGGTTTGTCCCAACCCATGTGCAGGAACTCGCACTTGGCCTTGCTGAACTTTATGAGGTTTGCATTGGCCCACCTCTCAAGCCTGCCAAGGTCCCTCTGGATGGCATCCCTTCCCTCCAACATGTCAATTGCACCACACAGCTTGGTGTCATCAGCAAACTTGCTGAGGGTGCACCTGATCCCACTGTCCATGTCTCCCACAAAGATGTTAAACACCACTGCTCTCAATACTGACCTATGAGGAATGCCTCTCGTCACCAGTCTCCACTTGGATTTCAAGCTGTTAACTGCAACTGAGTGCAACCATCCAGCCAATTCCTTATGCATCAAGTGGTTCTTTCCATCAAATACATGTCTCTCCAATTTAGAGACAAGGATGTAATGCAGGACAGTGTCAAAGTTGTACAAGTCCAGGCAAATTATGTCAGTTGCTCTTGCCTAGTCCACCAACACTGTAATCCCATCATAGAAGGCCACCAAATTCATCAGGCATGATTTGCCCTTAGTGAAGCCGTGTTGGCTGTCACAAATCACCTCCTTATTTTTCACATGCATTAGCAGAGCTTTCAGGAGGATCTGCTCTGAGATTTTGCCAGGCACAGAGACTGACTGCCCTGTAGTTGCCTGGGTCTTCCTTATTTCCTGTTTTAAAAATAGGGGTTATGTTTCTGTTTTTCCAATCAGTGGGAACTCCGCTGGACTGCCACGACTTCTCAAATATGATGGATGGTGACGTAGCAACTTCATCCACCAGTTCCCTCAGGACCCATGGATGCATCTCATCAGGTGTTCTGAGTTTTGTTAGGCATTCAGGTTTAGGAAGCTATTCTTGTAATCTATAGACAAAATAATGTATTTTCCCTCCTTTCTGCTTTACCCATAAATATGATTTTTGAAGTAAATGTAACCACAGACTTGGGGGCTGAGGTAAGAATGGAAATTAATAGTTCTTGTTATCGTTCCTTTACACTTTGTAAGCATTCACCAGATTGGTCACAACATTATTGCTTGGCTGTAAAGTCTTGCTGCAGACAGACTCACATAAAACCCAGCACCACCTGATGTGCACTGCATTTCATGCAGAAATTCACTTGCGCTCGCAAATCAAGTTTATTGTTGGCTGAAATGTAAAGGGAAATCTTGTCCTTGTGACAGTAAGCCAGGATTTCGCCAACAGCTTGTGAGGCTGTGGGTTCACACAAGCTCTTTCTGCCACCAAATGTCTTGTGTCAAGATACACTGAAACTAAAGCTGAAGGGATGTCAATACAGATTTTCACGTGGCATAAGACCAGAAGTATACTACATTCATTCTTTTGACTATGTCTAGATGCCTATTCTAACATGAAAACATCCTGCACAGGAAATTAACTATGTATGCCCCTACAATCTGTTTACATCCTTCCTAGTTTCCCCCTCCTCAAATGCCTAGTCAATCAGTCTAGAGTACAACCAAATGCCTGACTTCAGCAAAGTGCCCTCTGTCAGACCAAATCACCAAATTAAGTTGAATGACTGATAAAACACAAAAATTTTAAATACATTTAATTGAAAATTAATGTTTTCTAAAGAATATTAGGAGCCTTTAATTCTAGTCGTAATCTTTTGTGATGCTACATCAAGACTTCTACACATATTAGAAGTCTAATACTATTACACATAGTAATAAAACACATGTGAGATGGAAAGGTTTGTATACATACAATTTTGCACAGGTGGTCTGGTACCTACCTTTCGTAGGAACTTCTGTCATGCAATTCACTGCTAAATTAACAACTGTACCAATACTGGGTTTTGTATATGTTTTGTTTCTTTCTTTTCCTGTATTTTCTGTGCATATTCCTGAAGCTTTTAAGTATGTTTGATATCTATTTGAATCAACAACAGGAGACAGCACAGAGAGAAAAGGGAAATTGTGCTTAAAATGCAGCAGAGCTGCAAAGACCTGTTGCATCACATTTTCCAAGTATGTAGTAAAATCACCTGAAAGTCTTTCTCAAATTTTTGGGTTGTCATTACAGGATTTCTCATGATGATAGAGATAGAGTTTCTCATTGATTTTGACTCACTTTACCCATTTACAAAATGCACAATAAAAACACGCTTATCTCACAAGACCAAGAAGACACTGAATTAAATTCATTCTAAGATGTCTGAGCAAAAGACACTGTGAAAGTAAAAAATTGTTTTACATTAGAAACACATCACTTGAACTGTGTTACCAAAATAGAACAAATGCATCAGTCTGATTATCTGTCTTAAAATCTTTCTTTGCCTAAAGGCAAGGACTTGTCTTCCAAAAATCCACCTTTCATCCAAATGTTTGCAAGTACATCTTGTTCAAAATAAAATAACTAAGTACATGTTCCCCCTAAGATTACGTCATTAGTGTGAAAAACAGGGTAAATTTCCTCAAGCAACCACATGATCTCCTGGTGGTGACTGTATACGTGTTAATACACATATCTGACTGCAGTCTCCATAAGGAGCCTCCTTCCACTTCTGTTCAGTACCAGCTTCCAGAGTGGCTTAAGCAATTCCTGAAAGAGAGAAAAAGTCCTTTGCCAGGCAGCTAGATAAAAAGGAGTGAGCCACGTACAGGTTTTTCTCATTAAGATGAAAAGCATTTTTGTAATGGAAGGGGAATGGAAGGAGGGGACAAATAAAGGGACAGTTATTTCTCAGATGTAGTGATGTGATTCATGTACTTCTTGTTAATTGTTACAATAGATAAATAATGAAACCCTTCAAACTGTACATAATTTGGTTATGCAAACATTTTCTCAACCATCAGCTAGATGGTCTCTCATCACAACTCTCAAGTCTGTCCACTTTCTGAGTGAAAATTTCTTTCTGGGTTCATACTCTGTTGATTTTTAAAATACATTTTCATATTGGTTCCCATGTTTTCCCTTTTACTGTTTTGTTTATTTTTTCCTAACTGAAGGCAAAACCTGCAAGGATGGCTGTGGAAAACTGAGACAGAACAGCAGCTCTAAGGACCAAATTGAAAGTTAACACACTTCCTGCCCAGGTGCTTGCAAGAGAGAAGAGGCACAACCTTCTGTAGAAGAGTCACTGGCATTTCCCCTACACTTCCTTGAATAACAGCTTTGAAGGAGTGGAAGTTCACAGCAACAGCAATCATAACATCACAGAACAGAGGGAATCAAATACCTTTGTTGGGAGGACCAAGAGGAAAGATGACATCTCTCTAACCATCATGAGGACACAAAATGAGGTGAATATCTCACTGCCTTTTGCAACTGGGCTTGAAGTGGAAAGAATGAAAACTAAGTGATGTTGCATCTGTATCATTAAACTGAGTAATCATGTTACAACAGCGACTGATAATGCTGATGCATCATTAGCTATTGACACAAAAATGCCTCAATGTAATGGTTTTGTGACTCTCCGTAGTACTGTTTGATGACAAGATCTACCATCTACTGCAAAAGGTTGAGTACTTCTGTCTTTAGAACAAGAAGACATTATTAATAGTCAAAATTTACATACTTTATTCTCACTCCTCTTTCCAGATGGTACCTAAATATCTCTGGGACTGAAGGCAGAAGAGAAAATTTGAAACTGCTTACAGAGAATCCCAAAATGAAAAACAGAAAGAAACAAGACAACTCCTGTCTTTTCAGCTAGGAGTTTCCCATTCTTTTCTGACACACATGTGGCTACCACTTAAGGAAGCAGCTCAGCTTTACTGGGGATGGTAGACTGAAGTCACCTCAGGTGCCAGGAGATGTATAGAGCAGGAAGCCTAAACCATCTCATCTTTGCAGAAGGCCAACGCCAGACATTTATAATTTATTAATATTCACTTTCCAGAGTCCAGAATGAAGACATGTTTTCACCCAAACCCACACTGAACAATGAAGCCTATATTTTTTTATAATGATATTAATAAAAAACACTTGAGCATTTATGGAACCAGTAGAGATACTCAGCAAGTTAGATTTAAAAATAAGTGCACACACGTGAACCAAAATGAAAAATGTTAGCTGTTATCCTAGAGGATATAATGAGAAGAATGTAGCAAATAGATTATATTCTGATGATATTTGCATTGGCTGATTAAAATCTGAGGGCATGACATTTGCCTAGCAGCTAATGAGAAACAAATTGTTCTTTTTTTGTCATATGTTACATAAATAATGTTGACCTAAAAACACAGACTGTGAGAGAATAAAAACTGTTGAAACAGTGAAGACAGATATCCAAAGAGGAGATGTATTAGAAGAATTTTGGCTTTCAAATCTCTCATAATCAGACGTTGTAACGACCCAAGAGCTGAAACCTTACATCCGTACTTCAGTCAAGTTCAGCTACCTGCAACCTGGTATAAAATCCACCAGAACAGCAGGCAAGGAAGAACAGCCTCCAGTAAAGAAAAACAAAAAAGCTTTCAGTCATAAAGTTAAGTGTTATACGGTAATCAATGGGGTGGTATATTATCTGACCAATTTTCATTCTCAAACACATTTCTCAATACATCTGTAGGATAACCAAAGGGAAATCTTTATCATCTACTTTAATGTTCTACATTAATTACATTTTTTTTCTCATTCATTACATTTTTGGAGGGACAGAAATCTTGTCAGTGTAAAGGACTCCTTTTTTTCAAAGATGCGACCATCTTAATCTCCATGAATTCCAGAATTTTTTGTGTATTCTACTCTTCGGCTCAGGCATAGATAAATTCAGCTAATATATACAGACTGTCCTTTAATATTCTTCAGCAGGTACAAGCATGCCAGCAATGTTAATAGCAGTATTTTCATGTTGCTTATCATAGGTGGGGAATCAATAGAGAGATGAGCTAGGGCACAATTCCCAGAATAATCCTGAAGTTAGAGACCAGAGATCACTTTTGTCCTATGTGTGATAAGAAATGTATAGTTACGCTCTCTCTTCTTTCTCATCTTTTTATCCACTGAATCTTTAAGTCCTTACAACACACTGGCACATCTTCATCAACAAAGGTAGGTAGTTCATACTCCTGGAGTCTTTTCTAGCCATGGGGGGAGTTGGGACATGTGCTTTTGAGCATCCCAAGATGAAAAATGAATTCCCAAATTCCTCCCATTTCCTACTCAAGTCCTCTGACTAGTACAGCATCATGTATCAGGCAGGCAGCATCATCAATACCAGCACCACATCTGCTTGTTGTGAAGGGTCAGGTCAAGAAAAGGTTGGACAAAAAAAGTAAGAAGGGTTACAGAGCTGTATGACCTCTGCACCAGGATAGATTAAAATGAGCCCTTGGAGTGACCAAGGCACCTCCATTCTGAGAAGCTTTATACGCTGAAGCTCTCAGGCAGTATTTGAGCAGCTAGGAAAAAGAAATTATCACCCAGAAAATGTTCGTTTCAGACAAGTAGGTGAACTTAATAACACCCAAGCCACGACAGAGCAAAAGAAGTTTTAGATCTCCACAGTTGAGGCATTCACAGTCACTATCACTTGCATGCTCAGCTCCTTTTGATTTGATTCGTCCAAAGTGGCTCATTCAAACTCACACCCCAAGGCAAAGGAATGAAGTGCACCCTTGTACCAGGTCAGGGACTGACCATTGGAAAGGAGGTCAGGTCTTCAGTGGACCACCCAGGGGCGTGAAGAGATGCTGCTGAGTGAAGGAGAAGGAGGTAGCAGCGTGAGCTGGGCATGTGCAGGAAAGACTAGTGGGGAGGCAGCCCAGTATTTTCCAGAGGTGTCTATGACCATGAGCTCCACAGCTCCATGGTGTATGGGCTAACAGACTGGCTGTAACAGAGGGGTGAAGTCCGTCTCTGGGAAGTAATGGAGGAAATGTGTGGGGTGGGGGTGGGTTGGGGTG